>NC_044386.1:45773565-46073565 GCF_006542625.1 Nomascus leucogenys | reverse complement strand
GCCTCTGATGACATATGGGTCTGAGGCCTGCTGCTGCCTATTCCCTACCCCCGGTCCCATGGTCCCTTCCCAGCTTTGCATTCCCTGCCTTGCTTCAGAGCAGTGACTGGGTCACCTTGGCTGGGGGAGGCCCACGTTTTGTCATCACCTTCCACCCTGGCAGAAGCCTAAGCATGGATAGGTGCAGGAAGGTTCAGGCTTGGGCCCATATCCCAGCGCACTGTCAACCTAAAAAAAAGACATCAGAAAAAAATATTTCATGATATAATTATTTTATCTGGGAGTAAGCAAAAAGAATTATAACCTGGGATGCACAATTATAGCAAGCCACAAATGCATCCAAAGAGGGGAGGGTACAGGGAAGCCTTTATCGATAAAACAGAGAAGTTCATGTAAGCTGCTTAGAAACAGTTTATTGGTACCAGAGGCTCAAAGCCACAGTTAGTGGTAGATCACTGGTAGAGAAGCCATTATCAGGCAAGTCTTCTTTTGAGATCATCTTATCTGAATTGCTGCAGTCCTAAAAAATGTCTAGTAAGAAATCGTGTCAAAGAAATATGTGCTGCCGGGCGCGGTGGCTCACACTTGTAATCCCAGCACTTTGGGAGGCCGAGGCGGGCGGATCACGAGGTCAGGAGATCGAGACCACGGTGAAACCCCGTCTCTACTAAAAATACAAAAAATTAGCCGGGCGTGGTGGCGGGCGCCTGTAGTCCCAGCTACTTGGAGAGGCTGAGGCAGGAGAATGGCGTGAACCCGGGAGGCGGAGCTTGCAGTGAGCCGAGATCGCACCACTGCACTCCAGCCTGGGCGACAGAGCGAGACTCCGTCTCAAAAAAAAAAAGAAAAAGAAAAATTAGTCGAGCGTGGTAGTTTGTGCCTGTGATCCCAGCTATTCGGGAGGCTAAGGCAAGAGAATCACTTGAACCCAGGAGGCAAAGGTTGCAGTGAGTCAAGATCACCACTGCACTCCAGCCTGGGTGACAGAGTGAGACTCTGTCTCAAAAAAAAAAAAAAAAAAAATCATCTCCACTAGTAATCATTCTCCATCCCCCCTTCATTCAACCCCTGCCAGCCACTAATCTACTTTCTATCTCTAGACATTTACCTGTTCTAGACTTGTCATACAAATGAAAACATACCAATAGGTGCCATCTTGTGCATGGCTTATTTCGTAATGTATTGTATTTTTTTCCTTGTTATAGCACATACTTCATTTATCTTTTTGGCTGAATAATATTCCTTTATACAGATATACCACGTATTTATCCATTCATCAGTTAATGGACACTTGGGTTGTTTCCACTTTTTGGCTATTATGAATAATGCGACGAACATTCATTTGCCAGCTTTAGTGCGAACATTATATATATTTTTTGTGTGTGTTTTGTTTTGTTTTGTTTTTGCAGTTGCAAGATTTCATAGAGTGAAAACAGAGCTCCCATACAAAGGGAGGGGATCCAAAGAGGGTAGCTATTGCCGGCTCGAATGCCTGAGTTTATATCCCAATCATTGTCCTTCCCACTGTGCTCTCAGGCAATAGATGATTGGCTATTTCTTTTCCTCCTGTTTTTGCCTAATTAGCATTTTAGTGAGCTCTGTTTACTACCTGATTGGTCAGGTGTGAGCTAAGTTGCAAGCCCCATGCTTAAAGGTGGATGCGGTCACCTTCCCAGCTAGGCTTAGGGATTCTTAGTTGGCCTAGGAAATCCAGCTAGTCCTGTCTCTCAGTCCCCACTCTCAACAGGAAAACCCAAGTGCTATTGGGGAGGTTGGCTGATGACCGTTCTAACTGCTTCCCGCTGAATTGGGGCATAGTAGGGGTTGTGCAGTTGAGATTTCCTCAGGAGGGGTGACTTTGATATCATTGACATCGAAGCATGGGCTAGCAGGCTGGTCCAGGGGTCTGTGGTAGATCTTAGTCATGGACTGCATCTGGGGCTCCATTTGAAGAACTATTTGTAGCTTTACAGCTTCAATTCTGGAAGAGACAAACTTAACAAGGAGGTTAAAGATACAGGGTCCAAAGAGGAGTAACAATATTATAGCTGTTAGAGGTCCTAAGAAGGGGAGAATCCAGGGCATCCATTGGCTGAGGAGGCCCCAGGGTCCGGTGTTTTGAAGCTCCTCTGCTCCACGTTGTATTTGATCTCGAATTTCTTTAACTTTCTTGGTGATGATTCCGGATTGATTAACATAATAACAGCATTCTTCCCCTAAAAATAAACAGGTTCCCCCTCTTTCGGTGGTTAGCAAGTCTAAAGCTCTTTGATTTTGAAGGACTACTGCTGCTAGGGAGTTAAGTTGATCTTGCAAGGTGACCAGGGAGTCGGTGACCCATTCCATGTCACCATTTAGTTCTTGAGATAGTTTGTAATAGAACTGAGTAGAGGTTGTGATACCGCCAATGCCAGTACCTAGTCCACCTAGCACTCCTGCTCCGACAACAAAAGGAAGAATGGGTACTCTTTTATTGCGGGGCTTAGGTACGACATAATTGTATAAATCTTGTTCAGTGTAGATGGTCATAGGGGGCACTAAGAATGAGAGGAAGCATATAGATTCTGAAGAGCCATTCAAACAACGATAGGCTGATGTACCACAGACAGAAAATATTCCTGAGGGTAGGCAGACTATTCGTGTGGGGGGAGTTACCCATTTGATGCATTGGGAGTAGGTTGTGTCTATCGTATTGCTAAATTTTACACAGGTGAGGTTTGAAGTATGGGTTATTTCCAGATTGGAAACAAGGGGTCCTACTAAAATGGAAGTGGTGTTTATTTCTGTGCTGAAGTTGTTCCATTGCTCAGGTACAGAGATTGAAATGTATGGCCTGAGGTGCAGGGGGAGGCACATTCAACGGTTAGTAGGGTTTTCGGCTGAGACCTCATGGAGCCCAGTGAGGGTGGTATTAAATAGGCTGACCAGGCAAGTATGAGTACGGAGGGTTTCATGTAGTTTTGAGAGATCTGGTACTTTGTAGGGGCTAGGCGTGCTATGTACCCAGGTCAGTTGGGAGATTACTTCGTTTACGTGTTTTTCTCTTGCCTGATCTTGAACTCCACCCCCATCAGACATACCGGTATGGGTGAAGTAAGTCCAACAGACAGTGGCTCTAAGTCCCCAGGACAACTAGGATTAATCATTTTCCCTGTCCAATAATGGGTATTTGCATGCATGCAAACAGTGGCAGAGTTATAGCAGTTGCAGGGCATATGGGTGGGGGCGGTGAAGGTGGGGTTTCCCTTAGATAAACTCCTATACGATGGGGCATCAATATTTCCAGGAAGCCGCATTCTCCATGGAAACTCTTGGTAGGGGGAGCTACTGGTCACACAGCAGCATGAAGGGGGTGCAGTGAGAGTGAAAGGGGGTAAGAGAACAGTAAAGAGAAAAACATCATAAGGGAGGGCCATGGGGATTTACGATTTTAGTTACTTTCCTCACAGTTGTTGCTTGAAGAGCAGGCGCAGATCCTCTAGAGGTTCACAGGAGTAGCTGGCGTTGTCTTCTGGATTTTCTGGTTCCTTTGGCAGTATCCAGGGTTTGACTCGAACGTGATGTATCCAAGACTCCACTCCAGCCACTTTAACCACAGTTGGGGTAGATAAAATGACTGGGTAGGGTCCTTCCCAGGATGTGTCTAGGGATGGGGAATTAGAGGGCAGGGACTTGACTAATACCACGTCACCAGGGTGGAATAGTTCTTTTCCCTCCTCTTGGGGACAGACTCCTTGTAATGTTTTAAGAACTTGTTGATATTTGGCTAAGGAGGTGACGTCTGCAACTAAGTTGGCTGTCTCTCAGTCAAGCCCGAGGTCATTGGTTAGGAAGGGCTGTCCATACAGCATTTTGTATGGGCTAAGTCCTGCTTTTTGGGGAGAGTTTCGGATTGTTAGTAAGGCTATAGGCAACAGAGCACGCCATGCAAGGTGGGTTTCCTGGGTTAGCGTTTTTAGATGTCATTTGAGTGTTTCATTCATTTTCTCGACCTTCCCTGATGATTGTGGCCTCCAGGTGCAGTGTAAGTGATATCGCATACCTAACACGTGGGACTCCCTGGGTTACTGTAGCCTTGAAAGTGGGACCATTGTCACTCTGTAAGCCTCAGCGAAGTCCAAATCTGGGAATTATTTCATGAACTAGTGCCTTTATTACCTCTTGGGCCTTTTCTGTCCTACAGAGGAAAGCCTCTGCCCAACCAGTGAAAGTATCTACCCAGACTAGTAGATACTGAAATCCCTGAGATTTGGGCATGTGGGTAAAATCTAGTTGCCAGTCTTCTCTTGGGTAATTGCCTGTTCTTTGTTCTCCTGAAGGAGCTTGGCGATAAGGCAGGGGATTCTTTCTTTGGCACACTTCACAGGCCCTGACTATCTGCTTGATAGTTTTGAAAAGGCCTGATCCAGTAAATAATGATTTGGCCATCTGATGGGTGCTATCAATGCCTAAGTGAAAGGTTTGGTGAAGGGTTTTAAGTAATTTCCATTGGTTAGCTGCAGGCAAAAGTATTTTACCTTCTTCAGTGGCTAGCCATCCTGAGGGGAGGAAACTATATCCTCGTGAGGTTCCCCATTCTATTTCTTCTTCTGAGTACTGGGGCTTGGTTTTCCAGAGGGGATTATGCCATACTAGGGGTCCTTTTATAAGCATTTCTAATGGAGGGTCCTGCCTTGTGGCTCTTTTGGCTTCAATATCCGCTTGGCGGTTCCCTTCTATTTCCCTTTCCTTTCCTTTCTGATGACCCCGACAGTGTAAGACTGTCACTTCTGTAGGTTTCTGTACAGCCAATAATAATCTCCTAATGGCTTCCTGATGTTTGATAGGTGTTCCCTCAGAAGTTAGGAATTCCCTTTCTCTTATATTGCTGCGTGAGCATGGAGGACTAGGTAAGCATACTTAGAGTCTGTATATATATTTACCCCTTTTCCTTCTCCTAATTCTAGTGCCCGAGTGAGGGCTATTAGTTCTGCCAGCTGAGCACTAGTTCCTGGAGTGAGGGGATTACTTTCAAGTATTCCATTATCACTGACCACTGCATACCCTGCTTTTTGAAGTCCTTTTTCTACAAAGGAACTTCCATCAGTGTACAAGTTGAGGTCGAGATCAGTCAAGGGAACCTCTAAAAGGTCACCCTCGAGTGGCGTAGGTTTGAGCAATTATTTGTTGACAGTTATGTTCTATCTTTTCTTCATTGTCTGGAAGAAATGGGGCTGGGTTAAGAGTTGCACAAGTGCGTAGTCACAGCACTGGCCCTTCAAGTAATAGAGCCTGCTATTTAAGTAAATGGTTGTCTGACAGCCACAAGTCTCCTTTAGCAGTGAGTATGCCATTCACATCATGAGATGTCCATACAGTAAGATCTCTTCCCTGTATCATTTTAACTGCTTCAGATACTAAGACTGCTACTGCCACCACTACCCGTAAACAATGAGGCCAATCCTTTGCCACTGCATCAATTTCCTTACTCAGGTATGCCACGGTTGCAAGCTCATCCCTCAGACCTGTGTAACGACTCCTAGAGCTATTCCTGTTTTTTCTGTGACATATAAAGAAAAGTCTTGCCCCACTGGCAAGCTTAACACTGGGGCTTGGGTTAAGGCCTTCTTTAGGGCCTGGAAAGCTGCTTCTGCTTCAGCTGTCCATCTTACTAAATGGGTATTCACTTTCTGAGTTTCCTTAATTAGTGTATATAATGGTCTGGCTATTTCGTTGTGCCTGGGAATCCATATTCGGCAGAAACCTGCTATGCCAAGGAACCTTCTTAGTTGCTTTAGGGTTTTGGGATAAGGATAAGCCAGTATAGGCTGGATACGTTCCTCATTGAAGGCCCTGGTGCCTTTGGATAATTTTAGCCCTAAATATTAAACCTGCTGTGAGCAGAGCTGTGCCTTTGGTTTGGAAACCTTGTAGCCACAGGTGGCGAGGAAATTTAAGAGCTTGGATGGCTTGGTGGCACAAGGTTTCTGAATGGGCAGCTAAAAGTAAATCATCCATGTACCAAAGGACAAGAGTGTCCAGGTACGAGAACTGACTGAAGTCTTGGGTTAATGCCTGGCCAAATACATGGGGGCTATCCCTGAACCGTTGGGGTAAAACAGTCCAGGTGAATTGAGACATTGGGTTCAAAGGATCTTCAAAGGCAAACAAGAATTGAGACTCAGGATGTACAGGGATGCAGAAAAAGGCATCCTTAAGGTCCAGGACTGTAAACCACTCTGCTTCCTCTGGTATTTGAGAAAGCAGAGTGTAAGAGTTAGGTACAGCTGGGTATAGAGGGACAACGGCCTCATTGATAATCCTGAGATCTTGCAAGAACCTCCACTGTCCGTTGGGTTTCTGTACTCCTCAAATTGGAGGATGGCAGGGGCTACTGCAAGGTTTTACTAGGCTTTAGGCTTTTAGGTCCTTAACAATTTTTTGGAGTCCTTGGGCCTTGGGTCTAAGGGGGTACTGCCTCTGGTAGGGAAAGGAGGTGGAAACCTTTAGTTTAACTTGAACAGGACGGACATTCTTTGCTCGTCCATATTGTCCTTCTGTTGCCGAGACTTCAGGCAGGGGAGAACAAACGGGTGTTCCTTCTCCTATATTCAGGTGTATAATGGCCCCTGCTTTTGCTAGAATGGTCTCTCCCTAACAAGGGTGTGGGGCTTTCAGGCATAATTAGAAAAGCATGAGAAAAGAGTAAAGTCACCCAGTCACAACTTAGTGGCTGGGAGAAGTATCTAGTGACTGGCTGTCCTAGGACCCCTCAGATAGTGACAGATCTGGAGGATGGTTGTCCGGAACAGGAGAGTAAGACTGAGAAGGCCGCACCGGTGTCCAGGAGACAGTTAACCTCCTGGCCCTCAACGGTCAAGCATACCTGAGGCTCTGTGAGGGGGATGGCATGGGCTGGCGCTTGCCCCAGGCACCCTCAGTCCTGCTGCGGGATCATCTGGTTAGTGGCTTCTGACTCAGAGGATCTTCTTCCCCTGGGGCAGTGGGTCTTCCAGTGATTTCCTTGACATAAGAGGCATGGACGAGTGGGTGCCTTATTTCTACTTGGACAATCTTTTTTAAAGTGTCCTTGTAGACCGCACTGAAAGCAAGCCCTATTAGGTATTCGATTTGCCCAGCTTTTCCATTTTCCAGAGCCTCCAAAGTCCGCTTGCCTGAGGGCCATGACTAAAGCGGTGGCCTTTTTTTAAATCCCATTTGTCCCATTCCACCTGCTCCTCCTGATATCTATTATAAAAAACCGAGGTTGCCAAGTTCAACAGGTTTTCTAAGTTTTGCTCCAGGCCTAAGGTGGACTTTTGAAGTTTTTTTCTAATCTCTGCAGCTGACTGAGTGATAAACTTATCCTCTAAGATAAGTTGGCCTTCAATATAATCAGGTGACAGAGAGGTATGCTTCCTCAATGCCTCTCTTAGTCCCTCCAGAAAGGTGGTAAGATTTTCTTCCTTTCCCTATATAACATAGGACATCATTGAATAATTCATAGGCTTCTTCCTAGTTTTCCTTAGTCCTTCTAGCACGCAAGTTAGCAAACGTCTGCGGCACCAATCTCCATGTCCTGATTCTGTGTCCCAGTGAGGGTCTACACTGGGAACTGCCTGCTGGCCTGTGGGGAATTTTTCTCTTTCTTCTGTTGTCATCCTATCATTGACCTGACTGAGATACCAGAGATCGGCAAACTCTCAGGCTGCAGTTATGGCGGCACTTCTCTCATTTGGGGTTAGTATCTGATTAGCAATAACATTGTATCTCTCCATGTCAGATCAAAGGATTGTCCTAACCGTTGTAAAACATCAATATAGCCATCAGGGTTATCTGAGAATTTACCTAGGTCTATTTTAATTTGGTTTAAGTCTGAGAGAGAAAAAGGTATACGCACTCTGGCTGGGCCCAATTCTCCTCCTCCCACTGCTTGGAGTGGGCATAATCGGGGAAAATTGGCACTCTGGTTCGGCGTTTACCCCTTTGTCTATCTCCTTTTGGACAGTTTGGGTTGAAGGGGGGTCCTTATTAGTTGGGGAAGGAGTCGGGGGGACGCTGGGGTAGGGAGTAGACTCTGAGGGCTTCCTGTAGGGCATAAATCACACTTTTTACATAACTGCGAGTTGTCTCTTAATGAAAAGAAAGTTTGTACATATGGCACTTCACTCCATATGCCTTCTTTTCTACAAAAGAGGTCTAGCTGTAAGCTGGTGTTATAATTTATACTTCCCTCAGGAGGCCAGGTTTCTCCCCCTTGAAGAGGGTATCGCGGCCAGGCGGTACTGCAGAAGAATATAAGTCATTTTTTTCTTAGCGTCTGAGAGTCCAATTGGTCCCAATTCTCCAGAATACATCTTAGGGGCGTTTCTGCCTTGGGAGGAACGTTTCTCACTGCTTTGGAGGTCCCTTCATGGTCACCAAATGTTACTGGGGGTCCTTACTCCCAGAGCTCCCAAGACGGTGGTGGGCCACTTCCAAGATGGTGGTGGGCCACTTCCAAGATGGTGGCGGGCCGCTTCCAAGATGATGGCAAGCCTGGTGGTCTCTGACCTGGGGTTCTTGGCCTCACGGATTCCAAGGAATGGAATCTTGGGCCATGCAGTGAGTGTTATAGCTCTATTAGAAGCCATGGGTCACGGAAGAGAACCGTGGAACCCAGTGACTAGTGTTCAGCTCGATTAGGACGAACCCAGGCTCTTAGCCGTGCAGGAACAATGGCAAGCCTTTAGCCCGATCAGGAAAGGCAATGGGCGCCTCGCTGGATCAGGAGAACAGCAGACACCCTGCCAGATCTGGAGGGATGGAAGTCAGCGGCAGGTCTGCGACAGCAGCTAACAACAGGGATGGACGGCAAGCAAAAGCTCAGCTCGAGCCATAACAAACATGGACCAGAAGAGTGCAGTTCCAAGATTTAATAGAGTGAAAACAGAGCTCCCATACAAAGGGAGGGGACCCAAAGAGGGTAGCCCTGAACATGTATTTTCAATTGTCTTGGGCATATGCCTGTAAGGGGAATTGCTAGGCCATATAGTAACTCTACGTTTAACCATTTGAAGAACTGCCGAACTTTCCCAAAGTGACTGCACCATTTTACTTTCCCACCAGTAGTGTATGAAGCTTCCAATTGTTCCACATCCTCACCAGCACTTGTAATTTTCCATCTTTTTGACTGCAGTCATCCTAGTGAACATGAAATGATAACTCAGTGTGGTTTTGATTTCAATGAATGCAGTATCTTCACTGGGAAAAAAAAAACTCAAGCCTCTGGTACTTGATATGTAACAACTAAACTGACATCCTTTTCAAAAGGAGGATCAAAAGCAGCTTACTTTAACTTGATGTGTTAGGATTATTCCTTGAATGTAATAACATTATATATTCCTGTCATGTGATTTGAATGTGCATCCTATGGGAAGAGTCCATGTCCCTTGCCTTGATGACTTTAGGCTTGAGCATGTGACATGCTCTGAGACAAAATATGAGAAGATGTGATAATGTGCCACAATTGAGCAGAAACTTAAAATTGCTCTCCATCTCTCTCTCTCCTACACTCTGTCATAGCCCTGACAGAGGCTGCTCCTTGAGCTTCGGTCCCAGAATGAGAAGACACAAAGAACAGAATTCCAGTCTAGAGCTAAGCAAAGCCAAACCTGTTACCCAGCAGACACTTGGTATTTAAATTAAAATTTTTATAACTGCTTTTAAGTGCATAGGAAAAAATCTTGCCAAGCACAGTGGCTGGCGCCTAGAATCCTAGTGCTTTGGGAGGCCAAGGCAAGAAGATCGCTTGAGTCCAGGGGATTGAGACCAGACTAGGCAACAGAGTGAGACCCCATTTCTACAAAGATTTGTTTTAAATGAGCCAGATGTAGTTGTGCACAACTGTAGTCCTAGCTGCTGTAGAAGATGAGACGGGAGAAATCACTTGAGCCCAGGAGTTCAAGGTTATAGCAAGCAATGATGATACTACACTCAAGCCTGGGTGACAGAGCGAGATCCTATCTCTTTAAAAACAAAAAACAAAAAGAAAACCTCAAAAGATCATACTAAATTGTTAAACGTACTGAATAAATCCATTTATACAACAATAATTTTCACTTTTCACTTTTTTCCTTTTGTAATATTAGAATGCTTTAAGGAACATAATATACTACTTTTGTAATTTCTTCATTTTCTTTTTTTAAAAAGTACCTATGCTAGGCCAGGCGCAGTGGCTCACGCTTGTAATCTCAGCACTTTGGGAGGCCACGGCAGGGGTATCACTTCAGGTCAGGAGTTCAAGAGCAGCCTGGCCAATAGGGTGAAACCCCATCTCTACTAATAATACAAAAATTACTTTGGGAGGCCAAGGCAGGCAGATCACGAGATCGAGACCATCCTGGCTGACATGCTGAAACCCCGTCTCTACTAAAAATACAAAAAATTAGCCAGGAGTGGTGGCACACGCCTGTGGTCCCAGCTACTCGGGAGGCTGAGGCAGGAGAATGGTGTGAACTTGGAAAGTGGAGGTTGCAGTGAGCTGAGATTGAGCCACTGCACTCCAGCTTGGGCGACAGAGCGAGATTCCATCTCAATAAATAAATAAATAAGCCAAGTGTGGTAGCGGGCACCTGTAATCCCAGCTGCTCAGGAGGCTGAGGCAGGAGAATTGCTTGAACCTGGGTGGGGGAGGTTGCAGTGACCCAAGATCACGCCATTGCACTCTAGCCTGGGCATCATAGCGAGACTGCATTTCAAAAAAAAAAAAAAAAAATTACCTATGCTGGTCTCCACTTAACATAGCTGAGATTAAATTATAATGAATTTACATTTTAAGAAAAAGGACATCAATAATAAAAACATGTTGATTTAGATAAAGAACTTCGTACATATGTGATTACATTTATAGATCTCATTGCAAATACAAGCTTAATGGAAGCATTCCCTTTGAAAACTGGCATAAGGATGCCCTCTCTCACCATTCATATTCAACACAGTATTGGAAGCACTGGCCAGGGAATCAGGCAAGAGAAAGAAAGAAAGGGTATTCAAATAGGAACAGAGGAAGTCAAATTGTCTCTGTCTGCAGATGACATGATTGTGTATTTAGAAAACCCCATTGTCTCCGCCCAAAAACTCCTTAAGCTGATAAGCAACTTCAGCAAAGTCTCAGGATACAAAAATCAATGTGCAAAAATCACAAGCTTTCCTATACACCCTTAACAGACAAACAGCCAAATCATGAGTGAACTCCTATTCACAACTGCTACAAAAAGAATAAAATGCTTAGGAATCCAACTTACAAGGGATGTGAAGGACCTCTTCAAGGAAAACTACAAACCACTGCTCAAGGAAATAAGAGAGGATACAAACAAATGGAAAAACATTCCATGCTCATGGATAGGAAGAATCAATCACGAAAATGGCCATACTGCCCAAGGTAATTTATAGATTCAATGCTATTACCATCAAGCTACCATTGACTTTCTCCACAGAATTAGAAAAAAAATACTTTAAATTTCACGTAGAACCAAAAAACAGCCCATATAGCCAAGGCAATCCTAAACAAAAAGAACAAAGCTGGAGGCATCACGCTACCTGACTTCAAACTATACAAAAAGGCTACAGTAACCAAAACTCCATGGTAATGGTACCAAAACAGAGACATAGACCAATGGAACAGAACAGAGACCTCAGATATAATACCACACATCTACAACTATCTGATCTTCGACAAACCTGACAAAAACAAGCAATGGGGAAAGGATTCCCTATTTAATAAATGGTGCTGAGAAAACTGGCTAGCCATATGCAGAAAACAGAAACTGGATCCCTTCCTTACACCTTATACAAAAATTAACTCAAGATAGACTAATAACTTAAATGGAAAACGTAAAACCATAAAAACTCTAGAAGGAAACCTAGGCATTACCATTCAGGACATTGGCACGGGCAAAGACTTCATGACGAAGCCACCAAAAAGCAATCGCAACAAAAGCCAAAATCGACAAATGGGATCTAATTAAACTAAAGAGCTTCTGCACAGCAAAAGAAACTATCATCACAGTGAACAGGCAACCTACAGAATGGGAGAAAATTTTTGCAATCTATCCATCTGACAAAGGGCTAATATCCAGAATCTACAAGGAACTTAAATTTACAAGAAAAAAATAACCCCATCAAAAAGTGAGTGAAGGATATGAAGACATTTCTCAAAAGAAGACATTTATGCAGCCAACAAACTTATGAAAAAAAGCTCAATATCACTTGTCATTAGAGAAACGCAAATCAAAACCACAATGAGATACCATCTCACGCCAGTTAGAATGGTGATCATTAAAAAGTCAGGAAACAACAGATGCAGGTGAGGCTGTGGAGAAATACAAATGCTTTTACACTGTTGGTGGGACTGTAAATTCGTTCAACCATTGTGGAAGACAGTGTGGCGATTCCACAAGGATCCAGAACCAGAAATGCCATTTGACCCAGCAATCCCATTACTGGGTATATACCCAAAGGATTATAAATCATTCTACTATAAAGACACATGCACCTCCAGGCGCGGTGGCTCATGCCTATAATCCCAGCACTTTGGGAGGCCGAAGCGGGCAGATCACGAGGTCAGGAGATTGAAACCATCCTGGCCAAAATGGTGAAACTCCATCTCTACTAAAAATACAAACATTAGCTAGGCATGGTGGTGCACACCTGTAGTCCCAGCTACTAGGTAGGCTGAGGGCAGAATTGCTTGAACCTGGGAGGCAGAGGCAGAGGTAGCTGTGAGCCAGTATCGCGCCACTGCGCTCCAGCCTGGGCAACAGAGCCAGACTCCGTCTCAAAAAAAAATGAGTTTATGTCCTTTGCAGGGACATGGATGAAGCTGGAAACCATCATTCTCAGCAAACTAACACAGGAACAGAAAACCAAACACCACATGTTCTCACTCATAAGTTGAACAATGAGAATACATGGACACAGGGAGGGGAACATCACATACTGGGGACTGTCGGTGGGTAGGGGGCTAGGGGAGGGAGAGCATTAGGACAAATACCTAATATATGCAGGGCTTAAAACCTAGATGATGGGTTGACAGGTGTATGTACCATGGCACATGTATATCTATCTAACAAACCTGCACGTTCAGCACATGTATCCCAGAACTTAAAAAAAAAGAAGAAAATACAAACTTAACATTAAGGTAAAAAGTAATACCAATTCTTAGTAAGTTCAAAAAAATTTTTAACTATATGAACAGCTTCATAATAAATTAACTACTCCCTTAACACCATTATTAATGCAAATTTGCTTAGTGGATTAAAAAACATCTGTGTCATATCTGCCATCCTCTCAAACCACATCTGCCTTCTCTAAAACCTCAATTTAATCTGAGCCATCCCAATTCTCAACTACTCCTTCATACTGCCTGAGATGAAAAACAGCTGGGATTGAATGACTGCCAAAATATATTAAACCAATCTAACTGCAGGGTAACGGAGTAGATTTCTGCCTGAGGTAGTTTAACTTGGTTCACATATCTACAAATACTATTGCAAACACCCTTCCCAATTATTTGATACACACTGAGACTGGCACCCCATAATACTGCATATGCTGAATTCCTAGAAAAATAAACCTCAAGTAGAAAATATTCCTAAAATATTCACTTTTGTTTAAAAGGAAATTACTTATCTGTCCTGGTAAAAAGACATAAAACGACAAAAATACAATAAACATTAAAATTAACAGCGTCAGGTTAAAAAATCATTATCCATGATTTATTTTTAAATACATCTATGTTTTTGCTAGATTATTTAGAGTTAACATAATTAAATGGAACTTTAAGCAATTATTATGGTTCATCTCCATGAGGTATTTTTTTTTTTTTTTTTTTTTTTTTTTTTAGATGGAGTCTCGCTCTGTCACCCAGGCTGGAGTGCAGCAGCGTGATCTTGACTCACTGCCACCTTCGCCTCCCAGGTTCAAGTGATGCTCCTGCCTCAGCCTCCCGAGCTGGGATTACAGGCGCACGCCACCAAGCCTGGCTGATTTTTGTATTTTTAGTAGAGACAGGGTTTCACCATGTTGGTCAGGCTGGTCTCGAACTCCTGACCTTGTGATCCACCCTCCTCGGCCTCCCAAAGTGCTGGGATTACAGGCGTGAGCCACTGCGCCCGGCCTAACTCCATGTAGTATTAACTTTTCTTCTCTTCTGATTCTTGTATCAGCTGCACCCTTTCTTTTAATTCCTTCTGATCTTTGGCATACTGTTCAAATATTGGTTGAAAAATATATACTCCTCCAGCAATTCCAAGGATAGTGGCAAAAAGCAGTTGTGCAAAAGTCAATCTCCTAAACATTGCTGCAACAAATAAAGCTCAAGGAAAAGGTGGTTTTGGAAAGTTACACTCCACACCCAGGAAATCTCTTCAAATCTGTGTACAAAAATGGAAAGCAAAGCCATCACTTAGTACAATGTCTTTTTAAAAGATTTTATGTCACTACTTTGCACTGGAGTGAACAATATTTTTATAATATGTTACTAATTAAAACAAGAATATAAGTATATAAGGAGTACAGGAAATGAATTAGGGAAGGGTATAAGACAAAGCTAAAATCTTTTCTATTACAGAATGTTCTCAATGGTTTTAAATGCATACTTTTTTTATTTTTTTTTTTTTTTTGAGACGGAGTCTCGCTCTGTCGCCCAGGCTGGAGTGCAGTGGCGCAATCTGGGCTCCCTGCAAGCTCCGCCTCCCGGGTTCACGCCATTCTCCTGCCTCAGCCTCCCACTTAGCTGGGACTACAGGCGCCCGCCACCACGCCCGGCTAATTTTTTGTATTTTTTGAACAGACGGGGTTTCACCGTGTTAGCCAGGATGGTCTCGATCCTCTGACCTCGTGATCCGCCCGCCTTGGCCTCCTAAAGTGCTGGGAATACAGGCGTGAGCCACCGCGCCCGGCCTGGTTTTATTTTTAACAGGAGGAGTGGGCCGGACGCGGTGGCTCACGCCTGCAATCCCAACACTTTGGGAGGGCGAGGCGGGCGGATCACGAGGTCAGGAGTTACAGACCAGCCTGGCCAATATGGTGAAACCCTGTCTCTACAAAAAAATACAAAAATTGGCCAGGCGTGGTGGCGCGCCTGTAGTCCCAGCTACTCGGGAGCTGAGGCAGGAAAATCACTGGAACCCGGGAGGCAGAAGTTGCAACGAGCCGAGATCGCGCCACTGCACTCCAGCCTGGGCGACAAGAAAGAAACTCCATCTCAAAAAAAAAAAAAAAAAAATCCAAAAAAAACAAACAAAAACTAACAACAGCAACAACAAAAAAAATAGGAACCATTCAGCCTGTTTCCACATCTGTACAAGCTAAATCGTCTCTACCCTGCCTACCTCGTTGAACACGCATTTTTTGTGAGAGCAACGAATCTGAAATGTTAACACCAACACTGACGTCTATAATTACCGTTACCATTTTTAATAACCACTCAGGCACCTCCGACTGTTCTGCGCCTGCTCCACGTCGCTAAACTCGCTACCGCCTGCTCCCCTCCAGAAACCGGGCTCCTTCCGGCAGTTTTCGGACCCCCGAGCACAGTGACCGCCAAGCCAAAGGCGAGTAGCGATCCCTCGGTTCGGAAACGGCGAAAAGAAACGGTAGGCGGGTCACCACGTCGGGTGGGAGCGACGAAGTTGCCAGTTCCGGTCACTTCCGGGCTTCCGAGCGACGGCTGCTCGCAAAGGTCAAACTTAATGGATGGACGAGCAGCGCGCTACCGCAGCTTTCTTCCGCCTCAGGAAGGTGGCGGCCGGGGATGAGGAGGCCCCTAAGCGAGTACGGAATGGAGCCGGGGGGCGGAGATGCTATCCTCACTTTGCGTGGTCTCCAGAACCGCTCCCACGGCAAGATAAAGCTGCGAAAGAGAAAGTCTACTTTGTACTTCAGCACCCGGGAGAAGAGCGCCAGGCGCCGCGGGGGTGAGTGAGGGGACGCTGTCTGGAGAGCTCCTGCCCCATCTAAAAGGAGCCTCGTATATTTCATTACCAGCCAGTTGCCCGTTGAACTCAGTGTTGCCAGATCTTAACGAGTTTTGAAATGCTGGAAACACAGATTTTAATATAAATTCTGATTTTTAAATGTTGGCAACTAAATTCAAATTTTTAAAAAATACTCTGTATTTGGCCGACAGGCTATCCATTTGTGGTCAAGAGCAGGACTTTGGAGACAGCAGACAGACCCGGGTTTGAATCCTGATAAGTAATTTACAACTTTATTTGGACAAGGCAGTTTAATTTCTGGGCCTCAATTTGCTTGTCTGTAAAATGGGGCTAATAATACCTATCCCATAATATTGTTTGGAGGATTAAGTGAGATGCATGTAAAGAAATTAACACAGTGCCTGGCATATATAATAGTAAGCATCAATATATATGTACAGAGGACCATTTTATATTGCACATATACAAAGGGCTGCTTCCCAAATTAGTAATTTGTTAGCTGGTTTCTTTCATTAGATACACACATAGTATGACCTAATTAATTAGCCTAAGGCCTTAGTTAACCCACTCCTTTTTTTTGTATTTATTTTAATATTATCTTTATACAATAAGTTGCAAGAAAAGTTGGTTAAACTAAAACAGTGGCAGTCACCCAGTGATGAGGCTGTGGTCCTTGTATAACCTTCCCCAGGTTGGCTATAAGAATGGTGTGGAGGGGCCAGAGGTCCCTACTGTGCCTTACAAGGGGCCAACCAGAGCAGCAGATTTTAAGTACTGCAAGTGGAACTGCCTGACTTTTGTGTCACTATTACCTGTTTTGTTCTGTTTTTCAGATCTTCTTGGAGAAAATATTTATCTGGTCTTGTTTACCATAGCTTTACGAATATTAAACTGCTTTTTAGTACAGACCAGTTTTGTTCCAGATGAATACTGGCAGTCTCTTGAAGTTTCACATCACATGGTTTTCAAATATCCTTTGTGGTTTCTTTTCCAGACTATGAGTGTGTAGTTCATCTTGGAAATTGTGCTCAGTTTCTTTTAGAGTAGTCCCCCCTGCTCGCTCGTCTTCAGGAGATAGTTTCCAAGATCCCTAGTGGATGCCTGAAAATGTAGACAGTACCAAACTCTATATATACTGTTTTTATATATGTAAAAAATATACACATGCTTATGATAAAGTTTATACAAATTAGGTACAGTAAGAGATTAACAGTATTAAAATATAACAAGTATAAATTATAACACAGTACTATAATAAAAGTTATGTGAACGTGGTCTCTCTCAAAATATCTTCGTATTTTCAGACAGTGGTTGACTATGGGCAACTGAAACCATTGAAAGTGAAACCACAGATAAGGGGAACTACTATACATATTTTCAGTTTTCCATATTTTCCCCAAATAATTTTAACTCATCAAAGTTCACTATTATTTTATACAAATATTTCTCCTGTATCTTTCATGTTAATATACTTGACACAGCCGTTAGCTTACATTCCCACAGTACTTAGCACTTGGAGGATACAGAGAAAGTAAAAAACACATTACTGCCTTGAAGAAGTTAAGAGTTTAGTTGGCCAATTGAATTTTTAATGCAAATATCCAGTATAAAATGCTGTTTTAAGACTGCCACAAAATAAAATATTGTTTTATAAATGGAAATGAAAATAGATTTTGCCAAGTGAAGTGGCGTGCACCTGTAGAGGCAGGAGGACCACTTGAGCCCAAGTTTGAGACCAGTCTGGGCAAGAGAGTGAGACCCCATCTTAAAAAAAGAAAAAAAAAAACACGGAAATAGGTTTCAATATTATTTGACATTTACTCCTTAATGTTACTAATTATGGTTATTTGACTTGGGAATGGACAGAGAGATTGAGGAGTTACACTTATCCCTTAATCTTTGCAAGCATTTACAAGATTCTTCATCTTTTAGGGAAAGATAGTGTTCAGTTGCTGGTAAGTTTAAATAAAAGTAACCAAAATACTTATAAAAGTAGATTTACTCTGCCTTTTTCAATCTTAATGTATATTAACTAAATGATATTGGGGCCATGGAATTTGTTTTTAAAAGGCTACTGTTGCTAAAGTCCAGCCATATCTGGGAAGCCCATGATACTACAGACATACTGTGATGTGTAACTCTTTAGTTTGTGCTGAAATACAAGACTGAGCATGAAAATATCCTGCCGTGAGGAATCCTGTTATGATGTGCAGATTTTCAAAATGACTATATTATGTATTATTTGGACATTAGAAGTGTACTTCTTTCTTTTTTGGGGGCGGGGGGGAACGGAGTTTCGCTCCTGTTGCCCAGGCTGCAGTGCAATGGCGTGATCTTGGCTCACCACAACCTCCACCTCCCGGGTTCAGGCGATTCTCCTGCCTCAGCCTCCCGAGTAGCTGGGATTACAGGCATGCGCCACCATGCCCGGCTAATTTTGTATTTTTAGTAGAGACGGGGTTTCTCCATGTGGTCAGGCTGGTCTTGAACTCCTTACCTGAGGTGATCTGCCCGCGTGATGGCTCACGCCTGTAATCCCAGCACTTTGGGAGGCCGAGGCAGGCGGATCACCTGAGGTTGGGAGTTCGAGACCAGCCTGACCAGCATAGAGAAACCCTGTCTCTACTAAAAATATAAAATTAGCCAGGCGTGGTGGCGCATGCCTGTAATCCCAGCCTTTCTGGAGGCTGAGGCAGGAGAATCGCTTGAACCCAGGAGGTGGAGGTTGTGGTGAGCCGAGATCATGCCATTGCACTCTAGCCTGGGCAACAAAAGCAAAACTCCATCCCCCCCCCGCAAAAAAAGTATCACTTGAGAGCACCGTTGTATTTTGTGTTTTTTACCTTGTAAGTAGAAGACCATGTGATATGATTTTATGAAGTCTGTATACATCTAAACCCACTGAGGATTTAGTGTTGAAATTAAAACTTTAAAAATTTTAATTTGACAAAAATTTAATGATCTGCATAATCATTGTGCTATATAGTAATTAGGCATCAACAGTAAGTAGGATTGTAATTCCTAGGCTATTAATTGCTGGGGTCAGTTGCCAGGAGATGGTACAAGGGCAGGACTAATGGTGAAAAAGTTTCTCTAGCCTCACTCCCATGATCTTTTAAGCTGTCATCAGATGAGACGGCTCTCCCTGATTTCTGTCAGTGGGGGTTAATGGCTCAGCATTCCAAAGGCAGTCCAAATCCTGAGGTGTTTTGTGTAGCTTAGAAAGACACAGGTTCTAGGGTATTTGTTTTAGGGTAGGGTTGTACTCTCCCCGTTGCAATATTTGCTTCCCCATTATTGAGAAATTAGGGTTAAACCAGTGAAACTGATGCATCAAATGGGAAGATGATGGGGAAGGAGAATTCAGAGCAGTAGCAGAGTTTCTTCCATTAACACAGGTAGAATTTAGGAGCTGCAACCTGGCTTTTCTCCTCTTACAGTTATCTACTAGTTTATAGATTATGCAAGGTATCCATAAAGTCTGGAATCACAAGAAAATATACATAATCTCATCAATGACATTTTATATCTCAGGAAGTAGGTCAGATTACAAATGAAGAGGTCTTCAAGATAGAAAAATTTCCTGCTCCTCCAAGACCTATCCACTGCCCTCCATCTGTAGCTGACCCACCAGGTCATTTTGTGATGTAAAGGAAGCCTCCCCTGACCCGCTCCAACCCCTCTAAAAGGAACTCATTGTCGTATCTAGAACTTGACCCTGTAGAGATTCATTAGGATATGATCAGTCATTCATACTCTCATATTGATTATTTTAAGCAAATTATATACATAATTTTGAAGCTAGAAGAGGTTGGAGAAGTGAAGTAAATAGTCCAAGGTCACAGCGTGTTAAAAGCAGAACTAGAGCTAAATCCTAGGTGTATTTACTCACAGCCTAGTGCTCTTCCCAGATAGCAGCTCCTGTACAAACTGCATAAGGCTTATGCACAGCTGGGCATGGTGGCTCACAGTTGTAATCTCAGCACTTTGGGAGGCTGAGGTGGGAGGATTGCTTGAGGCCAGGAGTTTGAGACCAGCCAGGGCAACATAGCAAAACTCTGTTTCTACAAAAAATTTTTAAAAAGGAGAGATGGCTTAGAGCTGCACTGTGCACCATGGTAGCCACTAGCTAACATGTAGCTGTTGAAGACTTCAAGTGTGGCTAGTCCAACTCAAGAAGTGCTGGAAATGTAAAATACATAATGAATGTCAAAGGCCTAGTACAAAAAAAGAATAAAAATATTTTTATAATTTTTTATTGATTAAATGTTCAAATGATGATGCCTTAGATATATTGGGTTAGACAAGATGAAATTAATTTTACCTGTTTTGGATTTGGGGGTCATTTCTGTTTTTACTTTTTAATTTGCCAGCTATCTAACTTAAAATTACACGTGTGGCTCATGTTATATGTCTTTTGGCCTGTGATGACATGGAACATGTGAAAAGAAAGAGGAAGAGGAGGGGAAACCTGAATGGGGAACCATAGTAAGGTTTGTTGGGTTTTGTTTTTTTTGAGACGGAATCTCACTCTGTCGCCCAGGCTGGAGTGCAGTGGCATGATCTTGGCTCGCTGTAACTGCTGCCTCCCGGGTTCAAGTGATTCTCCTGCCTCAGCCTCCCGAGGACCTGGGATTACAGGTACCCGCCACCACACCTGGCTAATTTTTGTATTTTTAGTAGAGACGGGGTTTCACCATGGCCAGGCTGGACTCAAATGATCCGCCTGCCTCTGCCTCCCAAAGTGTTGAGATTGCAGGGGTGAGCCACCAAGCTTGCCAACAGTAAGGTCTTTGAATAGTCAGAAGACAACAAAAGGGTATTTGACTCCTGTAGCTTAGGGGAGGAGTCAGGAGCTTAAAGAACAGAAGTATGGAATGAGGAGCTGCCAACATAGGCCTGGTGCTCAAGTTACGCCTGGCATGTTCTTCTCTTTACCTCACTCCACTGCTTTATTTTACTCTTTAGCAGGTCCTTACTGTAACATGGAAAATTATGGCATCAAAAATCTGGAGAGACTGCTAATGACTGGGAGTTCAGAACTCCACTTATTTTTATGCGAAAGTCTACTTTGTTTTAAATTCAAGATTTCTACTTAACCACCCTTGAAAAACTTCTCAAAAAAAAAAAAAGAAAAACTTCTCTTTATTCAGGGTAAACGTCTCTAGCTCTTAACCTCATAATCATAGATAGTATCCTCTAGACACTTTGTAATGTATTAATATCCGTCTTAAAATGTGGATCTCCAAACTGACACAATACTGAAGGCAGAGTAACTAGTTCAGAATATGGTGGGTCCATTAACTTACATTTCTCATAGCACAGGAATTCTTTTAGCTTTTTAATAGCTACCTCACACTGTTGGCTCATATTAAGTTTGTAGCCAAATTGACTTTTCATATGAACTGCTTTCAGGGGGCCTGGGAAGTAAGGATGAAGCTTATAGCTCCCTATGCAGAGTAAACAGAAGGTATGTACATGAGTGCCTTTTCCTGTATTTTACAGGGCACAGTTTATGTGGAATTAAGTACTGGGTACCTTTAACTTTCCAATTATAGCATTTATTTACACATTGTGGACAAAAAAAACATAAAGCTAAAGTGCTAAAAGCCACTGACAACTAAAAGTAAAGCAGCTCTTATAATATGAAGTTAATGAAGTTTGCTTCAACAAAAATAAGAATTAATGGCCGGCGCGGTGGATCACGCTTGTAATCCCAGCACTTTGAGAGAGTGAGGGGGGGTGGATCACCTGAGGTCAGGAGTTCGAGACTAGCTGGCTAACATGGTGAAACCCCATCTCTACTAAAAATAGAAAAATTAGCAGGCATGGTGGTAGGCACCTGTAATCCCAGCTACTTGGGAGGCTGAGGCAGGAGAATCGCTTGAACTTGGGAGGTGGAGGTTGCCATGAGCCAAGATTGCACCACTGCACTCCAGCCTGGATGACAGAGTGAGACTCTGTCTCCCAAAAATAAAAAAATACAAACTCACGTATAAATTTTTAGAAACACATCTTTTAAACAAACCAAGATTAAATTGTGCTCTACCAGCAAGTGTTATTTTGTTAGTATTAACTATGACATCTTTTTTTTAAAACTCTGAGAGATGCTAGTGCATAGCATTAGCATTTCTAACTATAATTTAGTTGTAATACATTTAGTCTTTATTTCAGTTTTACACTTAAATTTACTCTTTAGTGTCATCTGAATACCATGTTCCTATAATTGCAGAATATTTGTGCTTTTTTAAAAAGTAATTTGTTAGCCGGGTGCAGTGGCTCATGCCTGTAATCCTAGCACTTTGGGAGGCTGAGGCGGGCAGATCACAAGGTTGGAAGATCAAGACCATCCTGGCTAAAATGGTGAAACCTCGTCTCTACTAAAAATACAAAAAATTAGCCAGGCGTGGTGGCATGCATCTGTAGTCCCAGCTACTCGCAAGGCTGAGGCAGGAGAATCGCTTGAATCTGGGAGGCGGAGGTGGCAGTGAACCAAGATCACACCACTGCACTCCAGCCTGGGCGACAGAGCAAGACTCTGTCTCGCTGGGCACAGTTGCTCACGCCCGTAATCCTAGCACTTTGGGAGGCTGAGGCAGGTGGATTGCCTGAGTTCAGGAGTTCAAGACCAGCCTGAGCAACATGGTGAAACCCCATCTCTACTAAAATACAAAAAATTAGCCGGGCGTGGCGGCGTGCGCCTGTAGTCCCAGCTACTCGGGAGGCTGAGGCAGGAGAATTGCTGGAACCCAGGAGGCAGAGCTTGCAGTGAGCTGTGATCATGCCGCTGCACTCCACCCTGGGCAACAGAGTGAGACTTCATCTCCAAAAAAAAAAAAAAGACTCCATCTCAAAAAAAAAAAAAAGTATTTCTTATTATCTTATTATTATATCTTATAGATAATATAATCTTATTATCTATATTGCAGGATAGAGAAGCAGTATAACTTAGTAATTAAAGTCAGGCAGACCTGGGTTTATAATGCTGGCTTTCATACTTACTAGCTGTGTAGCCTTAGAAAAGGCTCACAGTTTCCTCATCTGTGCCTCAGTTTCCTCATCTATAAAACAGTTCTTGACTCAGAAGATTGTTAGGACTGAATGAGGTGATACATATAAAATACTTAGCATGATACGTAGTACACAGTGCTGCAAATATTTGAATTTTTAAAAACCTGTTGTTGCTAATGAATATAAATATACTTTTAAAATAGAAACTTGGCCGGGCACGGTGGCTTACACCTGTAATCCCAGCACTTTGGGAGGCCGAGGTGGGCGGATCACGAGGTCAGGAGATCGAGACCATGCAGGCTAACATGGTGAAACCCCATCTCTACTAAAAATACAAAAAAATTAGCCGGGCGTGGGAGGCTGAGGCAGGAGAATGGCGTGAACTCGGGAGGCGGAGCTTGCAGTGAGCCGTGATCGCGCCACTGGACTCCAGCCTGGGCGACAGAGCGAGACGTCTCATAAAAATAAATAAATAAATAAAACAGAAACTTAACACAATTAAATGATTGGCTATTAATATTTACATTAAAATTAAGGCCAGGCACAGTGGCTCACACTTGTAATCCCAACACTTTGGGAGACCAAGGTGGGAGTATCATTTGAGGCAAGGTTAGCTGAGTGTGGCAGTGCATGTCTGAAGTCCTAGCTACTCAGTAGACTGAGGCAGGAAAATTGCTTCACTCCTGGATTCAAGGCTGCAGCCTGGATAACAGAGTGAGACCCTGTCAATCAATCAATATAATAAAAATAATTTAAAAATATATTTATAATATATATGTGTGTATATATGTGTATAAATGTCATATATACACACACATACAGAGAATGAGACTGTTAAATATTTTATATTTATATATAAAGATATATATTTATATTTATAATATGGTATTTTATATTTATAATGTATGCGTGTCTATATATGTGTATATATGTCATATATACACACACATACAGAGAATGAGACTGGTAAAACTTAAAACTACATTGATTATTTTAATGAGAACATAATTTTTGTAGAAAAAAAGATGTAGTTTTACGGAAGAATAGAAAAATATATTGCCTATTTTTGTACTAAGAATGGCTTCCCATAGATAGTTGGATCAGCTTGTTGACTTTTATCATAATTCAGTTTGAACCAACAGATGTTTTTAACATCCTGTTCTTCTTTTTAACTGATGAAGATTTGGATTCCTAGACTTGCCCAAGCACTTCTGTCTGCTGTAGCAGATGTCAGACTTTACTCATTAATGAAGCAACTAGAAAATCAGGAAGTGGCAAAATGGGTGGTAAGTCCTAAATACTTTAGAAGCTGTATGCCAGTTATTTCGTTCCTATGGGTATAAAGCTCATGGAAACATTTATTCCCAAAACAATTTTAGAAGATAATTCATACAACTTTATAGAGGTACTTCCATAAATAAGAACAGTAACATGCAAGTGGCACCTGCCATGTCTTTCCTTCGGATTAAGCCCTGGACAGTGTAAGCCACTGATGCCCTCGAACCCTATGAGAGTCCAAACCCTGGGAGACAACCTTTGGAAGCCCCTTCACTCCTCAAAACTGTCCTTGCCTCTCTTTCCATAGAACTGAGTAGGGATAGTTCTAAATTACCAACTACCTCACAAAGCATCTTAGCTGTTCACAACCCTTGTTCTGTTCCTCTAGCCAGCCTCTATCTGAGGTGCAGCCCGAGAAATCTTTTTGCACTGAAACTCTTTCACTTCTGAATGGGATGTTGGAAGTATTAGGTTGGTGCAATTACTGCACTCATGTAAGGAAGAAAGTATAGTATAGAAGACTATCTTTTGTCATTTGACTTATTTCAAGATGGGGAGATAGATTCCTGACATCTCCCACTCCAATCTTGAATGGATTTTTCCCATTTAAACAATATCCTGATGAGGGATTGGATTCTGTAGTACTGTTGTTAATTCACTTGGCTCTTTGTAAAGTTAATAAGCTTATATGAGCCTGTTTGAAAGTCTTACTACCTTTTTTATATTGTTTCTATTGGAAAATACATTCTAAATTCCAAGTAACCAATTTAGCAACATATTTCTGAAATATAATTTATTAATAAATTAGAAAGGGAACATTTCTGCAGGTATTCTTTTCCTTTGCATTAAAAAGAAAGATTGGTTTAGCAACTAAGTCCTTGCTAATTGATTCAGCAATATGATTAGCATCATTATTTTGTGCTTATATTTTATGTAATTGCTGAAGGCTCAACATAAAATGGTAGGCAAAAGTCATGATGGCTTTGAAGTCCTTCCTCCAAAGATACAGCACTAGGGCCAGGTGTGGTGGCTCACCCCTATTAATTCCAGCACTTTGGGAGGCTGAGGTGGGTGGATCACAAGGTCCGGAGTTCGAGACCAGCCTGGCCAACATGGTGAAACCCCGTCTCTACTAAAAATACAAAAATTATCCAGGCATAGTGGCGGACACCTGTAATCCCAGCTACTCGGGAGGCTGAGGCAGGAGAATTGCTTGAACCCAGGAGGCAGAGATCGTGCCACTGCACTCCAACCTGGGTGACAGAGCAAGACTCCTTCTCTAAAAAAAAAAAAAAAAAAAAGGATACAGCACTAGGTTCTTCTAGTTTAGGAAAAACCTTTACTTTCATGAAAATTGGGAACATTTTTTAAAGGCTATATTTGGTGAGATGGGAAGCTAGTGCCACATGCTTAACAATTGCCTCAACTAACAAGTTTCTTTTAACACATTTGTTTTGTAGACTTAATGGTGCTCTGTGTGCATGTTCTTCCAAAAACTGATTCATTAATTTAGTCCATTTCCAAATTAAAATTTAATAATGTCTCCTGACTTTTTTTTCCTCTTTCCTGTTTTGTCTTAATTTTTCATCAGCATTCCAAAACAGGGAGACATTCCAAACAAGTGCAACATTCCAAACAAGGTCAACAAAAAACAGTCATAATACTTGTGTCAGTACTATAAGACAGTTTGAGAAATATTGATTGGAAGAATCTAGTTATGAATTTCAATCATCTGTAAACTCGACCATCAAAGAATCTGTTTTTTATGTGTTTCATTAATGGAAAGTGGGATTTTAAATCAAATGAAGTGCCATAAAAATGCACCTGAAAGTATAAACTTCTTAACATGAACAAATACAGATCTGCTATTACCATAAACCTGTGTTTGATATAACTTTCTAAAAACAACGTTTGGGCATGCCTACTTACTTTAACATCATCTACCTTTTGATGTCCTTTTCACAATATTTAGACTTGCTTGCTATTTAGAAGATAATATGTACTAAGGTTTTCCATTTCCAACTTCATACATGTTTGCTCTATACTTTTTCTTAGTTTTTTTGCCAGTTGTGCTCCTGGTTCACATGGTATTGCTGTACCAGAACCCTTACAAACACCATGGAAACTGTTCTCACTATAATTGCTCTTTTCTACTATCCTTTGGAGGGTTCAAAGTCTATGAACAGGTAAGAAAAATTATTGTTAATAATTATGTACAAAACTCTGCTTTTGAAAAATCTTAAATATCAACATATTGTAATGTCTAGTAGACCCCCTAATTTTCATGAGTCATGAGAACCACAAATTTTCAGTTGATATATTATAGCAGAAAACAGATAATACTTAAACAGGATAATTAAGGAGAGTTTAACAAAAGGAATATTTGCAAAGGTTTAGACAATATTTAGGAAAGCCAATATGGAAACACCATAGTACCCCCAGCATAGTTATAGCAGGAAGTCTGTATTATCTCTAGGCCCCAAGGAGCAAGGAGAAGAAATGGTTACTGGAATCTATAAAAAGCTATAATCGTAAGAGAGGGCCCCAGCAGGGACAGGCACAGCCAGCCTTTAGCAATAATGAGGAGACAGCCAGGGGACTAAATAATCCTGACCCAACTCTTCTGCCTCTCAGCCCAAAACAGTCAGAAGCCAGAAAGCAAGGTAGCCACTGATGCTGTCCATTCAGGTCAGCTTTCCTGCGTGCAGACTGAATAAAGGCTGGAGGAGAAGAGATTTGGCAGGGCAAATAGGAAATACTTGGACTTTATTTGGCTTCCTTTAAACTGGGGAAACAAATACCACGCAATGGGAACATGAGTGAAGGCATAGAACTGTAAATGGGCTTCATTTACAGTTACAGTTACAGTATATTCAAGGCAGACTGTCCAGAGTAGTTATAGAGTGTTGTAGGATGCATGGAAGAAGAGAAGAATAAGGGATGAGGCTGGAATGGGACTTTGAATTTGGATTTTATTCTGTAGGTAATAGGGAACCATTTGAGGTAATAGGGAACCATTTGAGCAGCATGACAATCAAATCTGATTTTGAAAAACTTCTTTTGTAATAGCAGTATTTAGGATATACTGAAAGGAAAAAAGCCAGAATTTGGGATCTAGTTAAAATTCTAGTATCCATTCTTCCTACACAAAAGGTTGTTAGGATGATCAAATCAAATAAGATCATTTCTGTCTTAGACTCTCTTAACTACAAGAAAAAGCATTCACTCAAGTTACATATATGATGAGGACTTTATTTTAAGGCTAAAAGGGAAAATGGGCATCTCAAGCCTTGTGGCTAGGACTGGAAGAAAACTGTAGAATATCTGAGCCACACAAATGAATTGAAATGTTATGCAGAATCCAAGGCAGTTTTGGGGAATGGGCTGTTTTGTTGTGCCTTTATATCCCAAATAGCCTATGAATCCTGCCTTAGTCTTCCATCATTTAGGGGCTTAGCTAGTCTCTGTCCACTTCTGTTCTTGCTAGCAATTACCCAAATTTCTCCATATCTCACATTCAATTTGAGAGAATCGAATTAGGTCCATTAAATGTCATTGTCTCTATCTGGACATAACTTTATTTCACACTGGCCAGCCTTAGATTGGCTACCTGGGCCCAGGTGCCCTTCCCTAATTCAGTCAGGAAGTGCAAGGGTCATGTGGTACAAAAGGACTGCTATATAAGCATTTTTCCTTGTAAAAGCATGACAGATACTATTCCAGACCTGACAATAAAATGACATTTTGCACACTCCTTTAAAAAATGCAAGTATTGGCCGGGCATGGTGGTTCACGCCTGTAATCTCCACACTTCGGGAGGCCGAGACGGGTGGATCACTTGAGGTCGGGAGTTCGAGACCAGTGTGACCAACATGTTGAAACCCCGTCTCCACTAAAAATACAAAATTAGCTGGATTTGGTGGTGCATGCCTATAATCCCAGCTACTCAGGAGGCTGAGGCAGGAGAATCACTTGAACCCAGGAGGTGGGGGTTGCAGTGAGTCAAGGTCACATCATTGCATTCCAGCCTGGGCAACAAGAGCAAAACTCTGTCTCAAGAAAAAAAAAAAAAATTGTGGAGATAGGGTCTCTTTAGGTTGCCCAGCTGGTGTTCAACTCCGGGATCAAGTAATCCTCCCACCACGGCCTCTTAAAGCGTTGGGATTACAGGCATGGGCCATCAAACCTGGCCTAAATTTCAAGCTCATGTATCAAAACCTGGATTTCAAGTTTCTCTTGAAAAATTGGAAGTTCTAATAGTATTTTGGGCTAGGATTCCTTCATGACAATACCATGGTTCAAACTTAGCCTACATTTCTCATTTTTATTTTTTATTTTTTTTTTTGAGACAGAGTTTCGCTCTGTCGCCCAGGCTGGGGTACAGTGGCTCCATCTCGGCTCACTGCAACCTCTGCCTCCCGGGTTCAAGCCGGGGGGCCTCAGCCTCCCGAGTAGCTGGGACTACAGGCATGTGCCACCACGCCCAGCTAATTTTTGTATTTTTAGTAGAGATGGGGTTTCACCATGTTGGCCAGGCTGGTCTTGAACTCCTGACCTAGTGATTCAGCTGCCTCGGCCTCCCAAAGTGCTGGGATTACAGGCGTGAGTCACCGCATCCAGCCCCTTCTCTCATTTTTATAGTTTACTGGGTCTCCATAAGCATTTGAATTTGTTATCCTTGAACTTACATCCTCATCAACATTATAGATTTCATTCTTTTTTTTTTCTCTTTTTTGAGATGGAGTTTCATTCTTGTTGCCCAGGCTAGAGTGCAATGGCATGATCTCAGCTCACTGCAACCTCCACCTCCCAGGTTCAAGCGATTCTCCTGCCTCAGCCTCCCAAGTAGCTGGGATTACAGGCACCTGCCACTGCATCCAGCTAATTTTTTTCTATGTTTAGTAGAGACAGGGTTTCACCATTTTGGCCAGACTGGTCTTGAACTCCTGACTTCAGGTGATCCACCCACCTCAGCCTCTCAAAGTGCTGGGATTGCAGGCCTGAGCCACTACACCTGGCCTACAAATTTCTTTATAGTTATTTTTATTAGTTAATAGGTATATAATGGTAATATAGGTTGTCTTATTTTGCTTTCTTTTAATTTTTTACAGGGCTAAGTATTTTTCCACATAATAATATACTATTCATAGTCCTCATGATTAAATTATCAAATCATCTCTTTCAACCATTAGTTTAGAGAAGTCCTGTTAATAAAAATCTATATTTCTATCCATGATCATACAGTTTATACAGTAGGCCTTTTATCAGTTGTATGTATATATATTTCACTTGGCTAAAATTAACTTACTTTCAAAACAAAATTATACATACTCTGAGCCCGTCACTGCCTAAATAATCCTGTTTCTTTAAATGCGCATGCTTTTTCTTAGAGAAAGTCTCTCTGTATGACTTTCTTATAGCTCCTTAGGAGAAACTTGATCATTTTTTTTTTATCAAGAAAGTAATTGGCAAAGTTATGAGATAAAAAGTATACTTTTTAGCACACAAGACTGGCATTAAGACATATGATAACTTCTTATTTGAAAATACTAGAATTAGAAGATGAGCACTGAAAACGGCTTTAGATATTATCTTTTTTAAAAGATAAGAAAAACTAAGACCCAGAAAGCGTAAGTAACCTGCAAAAGTTAATATAGCTATTTAGGCCAGACACAGTGGCTCCTGCCTGTCATCCCAGCACTTTAGGAGGCCGAGGCTGGCAGATCACCTGAGGTCAGGAGTTTGAGATCAGCCTGGCCAACATGGTAAAACCCCGTCTCCCATTAAAAATACAAAAAATTAGCCGGGCATGGGGATTAGCCTGTAATCCCAGCATTTTAGGAGGCCGAGGTGGGCGGATCACCTGAGGTCAGGAGTTTGAGGCCAGCCTGGCCAACATGGTAAAACCCCATCTTTACTAAAAATACAAAAAGTTAGCCGGGCATGGTGGTACACACCTGTAATCCCAGCTACTTGGGATGCTGAGGCAGGAAAATCGCTTGCACCTGGGAGGCAGAAGTTGCCGTGAGCCAAGATCATGCCACTGCACTCCAGCCTGGGTGACAGAGTGAGATTCTGTCTCAAAGAAAAAAAAAAAAAAAAGTTCATATAGCTATTTATACCAAAAGGAAAATGTCAAATCACAGTGTAAATGATAGATAACTTCAAGTTAATTTCCCACTTGTCTTATCACACATTTTCCTCTTACAGTGTCAAGTACTCATCCCTGGTGGCACTTGCCTTCATAATTCGTCCCACAGCTGTCATTCCGTGGACACCTTTGCTCTTCAGACATTTTTGTCAAGAACCAAGAAAGCTTGATCTTATTCTACATCATTTTTTACCTGTAGGGTAAGTGTGGCAATAATCCATCCATTTATTTAGTAGCCTATAAATCACAGATTATGAACAAGATTTTACATCTTTCAGTTAATTATTTTATCTTCTAATGTCAATGAGAACTCTTAGTCCAAGGAAATAGAGTAACGCAAAACTTATATATTATATTCTTATATTTATGATCCTGATTATAACTATTTTAATTTGCTTAACTGAGTGCTTTTGTAATTATTTCTAACTTAGCGTTTTCCAATGCTTTATTTCCCAAATATTTCTCAAATATATTTTAGAGATACTTGATTCTTTTACATTTGTATAAGGCTTTATAATTCATAATGTGTTTTCACATATTACCTCATAATTTTCATAATATTTCAGTCTAGGCAATATATGTTTTTATTTTGTAGTAGAGAAAACAGGAGGCTGGGAGAAATTAAGAATGTATTAGTCAAAGTCATTGGGCTGGTTGCTATACTGGTATTGAAACCGAGGTCTTCTAACTACACTATGAGCTCCTAGGATCAGTTGTATCCCAAGTATCTAGTAGACTACCCCGAATAATTATTTATTGAAGGGATGACTGCATTCTGACTCTTAGAACAGTGATCTTTTTAATATACGATCATGCACCGCATAATGACATTTTGGCTAGCACTGGACTGCACTGCACTTATGACAGTGGTCCCATAAGATTATATTACCATATTGTACTGTACTTTAGTTTCTCTGTTTGGCTATATATATTTTATATATATATTTATTTATTTGAGACGGAGTCTCACTCTGTCACCCAGGCTGGAGTGCAGTGGCACAATCTCACTTGACTGCAGCCTCCGCCTCCCAGGTTCAAGTGATTCTCCTGCCTCAGCCTCCCAAACAGCTGAGATTACAGGCGCCTGCCACCACGCCCAGCTAATTTTTTTATTTTTAGTAGAGTTGGGGTTTCACCATGTTGGCCAGCTAGTCTCAAACTCCTGACCTCAGGTGATCCACCCACCTTGGCCTCCCAAAGTGCTAGAAATACAGGTGTGGGCCACCATGCCCAGCCTATTTAGCTATAGTTAGATACACAGATACATAGCATTGTGTTACGATTGCTTACAACATTCAGTATAGTACCATGCTGTATAGGTTTGCAGCCTAGGAGCAGTAGGCTATACCATATAGCCTACATGTCTGTAAGCTGTACCATCTAGGCTTGTGTAAGTGCACTCTATGATGTTTGCACAATAATGAAACTGCCTAATGATGCAGTTCTCAGAATGTATCCCCATTGTTAAGTAATGCATGACTGTACTAGTATTCACTAGTCACAAGTATTTTTCGGGTAGCAATCTGAAAAGGACTAAATTATCTTGCATCTCAGTTGCTACTGTTGTCATTTCTCAGATGTATTAATAACATTGCATTAAACATATTCATTCATTCAGGAAGTATTTAATCCTACTATGTGCCAGGCAGTGTTCCAGATGTAGGAGATGCATTAGTTTAACCAAAAAAAGTACCTGCCTTCATGAAGTTTACATTCTAGTAGGGAGAGACAGACAGCTAAAAAGATAAGAGTAAATATATATTTGTCAAGTGATGGTAATACAGGGAAAAATAAATGTGGGATAAGGAGGATAGAATGCCAGTGCTTGGGGTAATGGGGGAGCTGTTATTTTAAATAGGGTAGTTGGGAAAGATCACCACGATAAGGTGACACTGGAGCCAAAACTTAAAGGAGTTGAGACAGTGAACCATGTAGTTACTTGATGAGAGAGTATTCCAGGCAAAGGAGCCAGCCAAGTACTAAGTATGTTGGGCATGTTCAAGGAACAGCAAGGAGACTGATGTGGCTAAAAGAGAGTGAGCTTGGGAGAATGTAATAATGAGGTCAGAGAGATAGCAGGGGCCCAGTTCATATCGGCTTTAACACTGAGGTAGATAGAAAGCCTTTTTAATCTCATCAGCAGCATGATAATAACTTATTCATTAACAAGCATTTAACCTACTTTGTATCCAGCATTTGATAATTCAGAAGTGAGTAAGATACAATGTCTGCTCTCAAAGTCAAAGTCTGTGGGGGAAAAAGATATAACAATACAGATGCTCCTTGACTCAGGGTCACATCTTGATAAACTCATTGCAAGTTGAAAATATCATAAGTCAGGCAAGGCACCGTGGCTCACAACTGTAATCTCAGTGCTTTGGGAGGCCAGGAGTTCAAGAACAACCTGAGCAACATAATGAGACCCCATCTCAACAAAAAAATTTAAAAATTGGCCAAGTGTAAGTGGCACTAGGCATGCCTGTGGTCCTAGCTACTTGGGAGGCTAAGGCAGGAGGATCCTTTCAACCCAGGAGTTCAAGGTTGCAGTGAGCTATGATCATTCCACTGCACTCCAGCCTGGGAAACAGAGTGATAACCTGTCTCTAAACAAAATAAATAACAAAGAAAATATTCTACGTCAAAAATGCACTTAACACATCTAACGTACTGAACATCACAGCTTAGCCTACCATAAACATGCTCACTCAGAACACTTACATTAGCCTACAGTTGGGCAAAATCATCTAACACAAAGCCTATTTCATAATAAAATATTTGAATATCTCATGTAATTCATTGAATACTATACTGAAAGTGAAAAACAGAATGGCTGTATGGGTACCATTTTAAAGTTGAAAAATCGTAGGTTGAATCATCATCAGTTAGGGATTGTAATTCTTACCCAGTGATTTCAAGTGTTCTGGTGGTTGGGCGCGGTGGCTCACGCCTGTAATCCCAGCACACTGGGAGGCTGAGGCAGGCACATCACCTGAGGTCAGGAGTTCAAGACCAGCCTGGTCAATATGACAAAAACACGTCTCTACTAAAAATACAAAAAAATTAGCTGGGCATTGTGGCGCATGCCTGTAATCCCAGCTACTTGGGAGGCTGAGGCAGGAGAAACGCTTGAACCCCAGAGGTAGAGGTTGCAATGAGCTGAAATTGTACCACTGCACTCCAGCCTGGGCAACAGAGTGAGGCTCCATCTCAAAAATAAAACCTTACATCCAGATTATATATAAAACTTGTAAAAATCTATAACAAAAAGATAACTCATAGAAAAATGATTGAAAAGATTTCATCAGGTACTTCAAAAAATATTAAAATGGCCAGTAAGTATAAAGAGACTCATCTCATTTGTTATCAAGGAAAAACAAAGTAAAGCCACCATGAAACACTACTATACTATACATCCACCCAAATGGCTAAAATGATGTGGAACTTATATATTCCTGTGGGAATGCAAACTAATACACTATTTTGGAAAACTTTTAAGTATTTACAAAAGCTAAATAAATACATAGTTGTACTTACAACTTAGGGCAGGGGTCCCCAGTCCCAAGGCTGTGGACTGGCCCAAGTCCATGGCCTCTTAGGAACTGGGCTGCACAGCAGGAGGTGAGCAAGCAAGCATTACTGCCTGAGCTCCACCTCCTGTCACATTCTTATAGAAGTGTGAACCCTACTGTGAACTGCACATGCAAGGGATCTAGGTTGTGCTCCGTATGAGCATCTAACGTCCAGTGATCTGAGGTGGAACAGTTTCATCCAGAAACCATACCCTACTCCCACCCCCGCAACCTGTTCGTGGAAAAACTGTCTTTCAAGAAACCAGACCCTGGTGCCAAAAAGGTTAGGGACCGCTACCTTAGGGCCCACCAATTCCAATCCTAGGTATATGTCTAACAGAAATGCATATATATGGATACCAAAAGATGTGGAAAAGAATGTTCATTGCAGCACTATTCACAATAGCTGGAAATGGAAGCACAGTGTCCATAAACAGAAGGAATACATACAGTGTGGTATACATAGTTACAATACACAGTATTGTAAATGAATGAACTACAGCATGCAAAAAACTTGGTTCAATCTCACAAGCATAATGACTAAAGGAATTTGGACATGAGTACATATGGTATGATTCTATTTTTATAAAATTCAAAAAAAGATAAAACTCATCTATGCTATCAGAAATTAGGATAGTGGTTACCTTTGGGAAAAGGAAGGGTTACCTTTGGGTTACTTTTGGGGAGGAGGTAGGGACGGACTGACTGGAGGGACAAGGGAGTGCTGCTAATACTCTTCATCCTGCTCTGTATGGCAGGTACACAGTTGTGTTCATGTAGTGATGATTCACAGAGCTTTATCTTCATAGCGTATTTTTCTGTATATGTGTTGTGGGAGGCAGTCTCTGAGATGGCCTCCAGTGATCCCATCCTCCTGCTATTTATGTTTTTGTATAATCCCCTCCCCCTTGAACATGGGCTAGATTTGTTGACTCAATTCTAATGAGTAGAATACAGCAGAAGGGATGGGATATCACTTACAAGACGGGGTTATGAAAAGACTATGGTGGCCAGGCACAGTGGCTTACATCTGTAATCCCAGCATTTTGGGAGGCCAAGGGGAAGTATTGCTTGAGCCCCAGAGTTTGAGACCAGTTGGGTAATATAGTGAGACCCCATCTCTACAGAAAATCCAAAAATTATCCAGTCATGGCGGTACACACCTGTCGTCCTAGTTACTTGGGAGGCTGAGGTGGGAGGATCACTTGAGTCCAGGAGGTCAAGGCTGCAGTGAGCCATGATCACATACTACTGCACTCCAGCCTGGGTGACAGAGCAAGACCCTGTCTCTAAAAAAAAGAAAAGAATACATAAATAAAAAGACTATGGCTTCCATCTTGGGTGCCTGTCTCACTCACTCTTGGCTGACTTACCCTGGGTTAAGCCAGTTATTATGTCATGAGGCAGCTTTAAGGAGATGGCCATATGTTGAGGAACTTAGCCCCACCAGCAGCCATGTGAGCAAGTTTGGAAGCTGATCTCTCCACCTGTAATTGAACCTTCAGATGAAACTGTAGCCCCTGCTAAGAGCTTGACTACAATTCATGAGCGACCTTGAGCCACAGGCACCCAGCTAAGCAACACCTAGGTTCTTGATCCACAGGAACTGTGAAATGGTAAATATTCATAGTTTAAGTTAACAAGTTTTGGGGTAATTTGTTATACAGCAGTAGTCTTTCAATAATCTTTATATTAATATATTTTTACAATATTAATCGATTATATAATCTTATCTACTGATCTTTATCAATAGATAGCTTTCAAAATGTGTAAATCCATATTCAGTTGGTGAAACTGTAAAGCATTTTTATAGTTGCTTTTGATGCAAGGCATGTACAAAGCCATATGCTAATAGTGGATTTTCAGCAAGCTCCAAATGTGAATCACTATGCTATTTTTGTTTTTCAGCTTTGTTACTTTGAGTTTGTCTCTGATGATTGATCGTATTTTTTTTGGCCAAGTAAGTAAAAGTATATTAAGCTAACAGCTATTTTTATTTTTAATCCATTAATACTTTAGAACAGAGGCAAATGATTTTTTAAATGATATGGGATACATTACAAAAGACTTCTAGGCATATCCTAATAAGCCTTTGGTTCAATTTGTTGTGCTTTCTACATAAAAGAATTAGTACTCCTAGTTAATATTCAGGAGAGTACATTTTAAGGCAGGGAATTATTAAGTGAGCACTGAATGTTACCTGTTGCTGTTTCTGTCATTATTGTCAGCTTTATGCTGTAATTCAAATTGTAATGTTTTCAAAGCTTTATCTTCACAGGTAATATGTGACATTGTAAAGTACCACACAGTCCGAAAAATTTGTCTAGTATCCTCCTTATCTCTTAACTGGATATAAAACTTGGATGGAGCTGGAGGCCATTATTCTAAGTGAAATAACTCAGGAATGGAAAGCCAAATATTATATGTTCTTACTTAAGAAGTGGGAGCTAAGCTATGAGGATGCAAAGACATAAGAATGATCTAATGGACTCTGGTGACTCAGGGTGGGGAGGGGTGGGAGAGGTGTGAGAAATAAGAGAGTATATATTGGGTACAGTGTACATTGCTTGGGTGATGGGTGGACCAAAATCCTAGAAATCACCTCTAAAGAACTTATTCATGTAACCAGAAGCCATCTGTACCCCAAAAACTTGAAATAAAAAAACAAACTTAGATTGCCAAAATATAAGTTGGAATCTCACTTTGAATCTCAAAAATCTAGTTTTACAAATTAACAAAGAACACATTAATACTTAAAGAAGAAAAAATAACAGTTAAGAAGGATTTCATACAGACATTAATCAAAATTATTAGGCCGGGCATGGTGGCTCACACCTGTAATCGCAGCACTTTGGGAGGCCAAGGTGGGCAGATCACGAGGTCAGGAGATTGAGACCATCCTGGCTAACATGGTGAAACCCCGTCTCTACTAAAAATACAAAAATTAGCCAGGCGTGGTGGTGGGCGCCTGTAGTCCAAGCTACTAGGGAAGCTGAGGCAGGAGAATGGCGTGAACCCGCGAGCCAGAGCTTACAGTGAGCCGAGATCACGCCACTGCACTCCAGCCTGGGCAACAGGGCAAGACTCCGTCTAAAAAAAAAAAGAATATATATTAATGTAAACTATTGCCTGGTTTTTAGACTTCAATTCTGATTTAATGTCAAAATTGTATCAATTCCCTAATGCCAAAGATTACTACTTGGCACTAACACATTTCTATTTATTTTTCCTTCAACTGTGCCAGTGGACTCTGGTTCAATTTAATTTTTTGAAATTTAACGTGCTGCAGAACTTGGGAACATTTTATGGTTCTCATCCATGGCACTGGTACTTCAGTCAAGGATTTCCAGTTATCTTGGGTACTCACTTACCCTTCTTTATTCATGGCTGCTATCTAGCACCAAAGAGATACCGGATACTTTTGGTGACTGTGCTGTGGACACTGCTTGTTTATAGGTAAGATTTTATTTGTTCAAAAGGCTAAAATTTTTTATGTTACCAAGAAATCAAATTAAATTCTTCAAAAAGTAAACTTTATTTTTTGGAGGTGCCATTAACTTTTGTTAGTGGGAATTATCTTAGAAGATACAAGTAGTAGTAATTATGGAGGCACTAGAGTGAATACTTTAGATATGTAGTTTGCTTAATAAGGATTACACTCAATTTTTAAGAACTTGGACTAATTTTATTTGCTTAAAAAAAAAAAACACAGACCAGGCACAGTTGCTCATGCATGTAATTTCAATACTTTGAAGGCCAAGGTGGGAGGATTGCTTGAAGCAAGGAGTTCATGACCAGCCTGAGCAACATAGCAAGACCGTCTCTCTGAAAAAAAATTTAAAATTACCAGGGCATGATGGCATGTGCCTGTAGTCCTAGCTATTTGGGAAGCTGAGGCAGAAAGACTGCTTGAGCCCAGAAGTTTAAGGTTGCAGTGAGCTATGATTGTGCTACTGCACTCCAGTCTGGGTGACAAAACAAGACCCTGTCTCAGTCAATCAGTCAATCAATACCACCAAAATTTTAAATTGAAGGACCACAGAAATACATTCTAAAATAAAAATGTATGTATCCTTATTCCAAATTTGACTAATTTTACTTACTTGGATTGAAATAGAAATCCCGTTTGTAGAATGTAACTGTACTTTGTAATTTCAAATTGACATCATATTTTATGATTAGTTTTACCATATCATAATCACCTTATAAGTAAAAAATAAGACTAATTCCTGAAGCAAGAAATTCAGTCTGAATACTTAGAAAATAAATAGATCAAGTTAAATATATTTTATATTAAATATATTGCTTTCTCAATCTATCATATAACATGATAATTAATATTTTTTAATATTTCTTTTTATTATAGCATGTTGAGCCACAAAGAATTCAGGTTTATTTATCCAGTTTTACCGTTCTGTATGGTGTTCTGTGGTAAGTGTTTTTGTTTTAGAAAATAAATTCTATAGAAATAGTCCAAAGACAACACATCCTCATTAAACTATTTTTATTTTCAACTAGGTTAATAAGGAATTACTTAATTACAGATTAATTATATTACTGCAATATTCCCTTTTTGTAGTCCAAATATCTTTTTTCCTATATCCTCTAAAGTGAGATAAAAACATAAAGATCCTAGCCCAGTGCAAAGGTGTGCACTTATAATCCCAGCTACTCAGAAGCCTGAGGCAGGAGGATCACCTGAGCCCAGGAGTTTGAGACCAGCCTACCATATGGCAAGTCTTTCTCTCAGAAAACAGACAAACAAAATCCCACATAAATATCCAATACCCAAAGCAGTTTTTGGTGGTGGTGTTTCTATTTGGTGATGTTGTTTCTCACTAAAAAGTAAAGTAACATGTCTGTTTTAGATTACTATTTTAAGTTTATGGTTAAACTGTAAGGGTCTTCATTTTCACAAAGGAAAAATGTATTTACTGCTGTTGAAACTAGTTTTTAATGCTTTTACACACAAAACATTTACACCTTTAAAACTCACTCTAAGGCATATGCAATTATTATTATTATTTTTTTAGACAGAGTCTCGCTCTGTTGCCCAGGCTAGAGTGCAGTGGCATGATCTTGGCTCACTGCAACCTCCATCTCCTGGGTTCAAGCAATTCTCCTGCCTCAGCCTCCCGAGTAGCTGGGATTACGGGCATCTGCTACCATGCCTGGCTAATTTTTGTGTTTTAAGTAGAGACAGGGTTTCACCATGTTGGCCAGGCTGGTCTCGAACTCCTGACCTCAGGTGATCCACCCGCCTCAGCCTCCCAAAAGTGCTGGGATTGCAGGCGTGAGCCACCGCGCCCAGCCTGGCATATGCCATTTTTTAAGTAATTAACTCCTGATTTTATTCAGGCCTTTTCTCCATTTTTCCACAGTCTTAACATGTATTTTTTTTGTCACTTACAAAAATTCTTATATGACTCAATTCAGGAAAATCTGGGTTTTTACATTGTTTGGTTTGGAAAAATTACGAATTGAAACTTTATTAACTTCAAGTTTAATTCGGAATAAATGACTGTTGGCTTCCTTAAAATATTAAGACCTTAAAAAAAACCACTGCGTTGAGAGAGAAGAAATGACTAGTCAACTGGAAATGGAGGCTGGAAAAAACCTAGGGAGTTACAGTTTTCAAACTTATTTTTTACTTAAAAAAAAAGAAAAACATTGAGTTAGGCAATGTTTGACCAAGTATACATCAACTCCTACAGATCTGAGATGTATAATCTCTCCAATTTAAAAAGATAAACATACAAATATAAAATCAAATATTAAAAATCTGTATTTTTGATACATCTGAAGTTCTGAAATCAAAGTCTCTGTCATTACTTTACAGTGTAACCATATACAAACGTAGGTACATACAAAAATTTAGACATCTAACAGCTATTTGGCAAGCCTTAAGAATAGCTGGCCCCATTTGCCAGAGGAAGTCTGTTCACAAATCACTATTCAGATGTTAAATGGTTTCTGTTTTGTTGGGTTTTTTTACAGCCACTTGAGTGTGTATTATAATTAAATCAAGCATTGGCAGAGTACAGAGGCAAATGTTTTTGTGTGCCTGGAGGGGACGGGGAGGTTGGTTAGTAACTTGGTTTGATTTCTGTTTTCATAAACCAGATTTTTCCAGCATTCCTCCTCCGTGTCCTGTTTCGGTAATTACCAAGTATTTACACAAAGATTGAGTTGTCTGAATCCTCATTCCCAGTCTAAAAGATTGAATCTTTAAGTGGCAAGATCCCTGTAACCAGGGCCTATTCCCAGTTTATTGAGATAAAATGCTGATGAGGGGTAAAGAGAGTCCCTTCTAATAGGTAAGAATCACCAGAAGGCTTCCATCCTCTGTCTACTTAGAAGGATCCCTAAAAGAAAGACAGCCACCTAGAAAACCCCTTGATCTCACAGGATGCTTTCTTTTCCTCCACACCCTACCTAAGGTTCTAGAGTGGGTCAAAAAACTCTGATTCCTAGGAGATTTGTACTTCCACTAACAGTGAGAGCTCTTTAATGCCAAGAGATTCTAACAGTAGGATCAATTCTGTCTAGTGATCTCACCTAGACAGAAATCTCTGGACATTTAGAACAGTTCTCTTTGGAGCTCTTGATGTTTTAGTGACCCAGTTTGAATCTTTCCTAACTACTTGAAATCTTGAGTTATACCACAAATTTCAGCCTTATTCTGCTTTTGTGTGACTTGTTTTAACCTATTTTTATATAAACATGACAACTGTGTCAGCCATTTGCTGTGTAAAAGGCCACCTCAAAACTATAGTGGCTTAAAACTTCATTCATTATTATTGACAGGTCTGTATTTCAACTGGGCAGTTATCTCCACTGAGCTCACTTACACAAATGTGATCAGCTGCAGATTGGGTAGACAGCTCTACTGACCTAGGCTGGGCTCTCATGTCTGGGGTTCAACTAGCTGTAGGCCAAGTCTTCTCAGCTCTTCTGAGTTTTCTCTTCCTCCAACAGGCTAGCTAGGGCTTGTTCACTTGGCATAGGCCAGGTTCCAAGAGAGGGAGCAAATATGCAAGGCCCTTTGAGACAAGGGCTTGGAATTCGCACAGTGTCACTTCCACCACATTCTTTTCATGAAAGCAAGTCACTAGGCCAGGCCAGATTCAAGAGGTGGGGAAATAAATGCCAACCTCATAGTGGGATGGGACACAGGAAGAAAAATAATTGCAGCAGTTTTTTCAATCTACGGTAACTTCTCTTGCCTAATTTGAATTTCCCTTAGTCCTATAAAATAGGACTGAACTCTAGAAAATGTTTTGTGACTGTCTCTGATCTTTAGTGAATTGTTCAACAATGTGCCTCAGTTTCCTTATCTGTAAAAGAAAGGTGATATTTTAGCAACACTAATTCAATTCTTAGTTTGAATCTCTCATTTGTGCTGATAGAGTTCAGCACCCACTTCTGATTCTGAATTGAGTGTCTGCTTATCTGTTTTTACCACAGTGGCTAATATAGACTTCTTTCTTACTGGGCCACTTTGTTTTTCCATATTGTTTTTTTTTTTTTTTTTTTTTGAGACAGAGTCTCTCTCTGTCGCCCATGCTGGAGTGCAGTGGCGCAATCTCAGCTCACTGCAACCTCCGCCTCCTGGGTTCAAGAGATTCTCCTGCCTCAGCCTCCAGAGTAGCTGGAATTACAGGCCTGTGCCACCACAGCCAGCTAATTTTTATATTTTTAGTAGAGATGGGGCTTGACCATGTTGACCAGGCTGGTGTTGAACTCCTGACCTCAGATGATCCACCTGCTTTGGCCTCCCAAAGTGCTGGGATTATGGCGTGAGCCACCACACCTGGCCCCATATTCTAATCTTTTTATCAAAATTGCATATGTACATTATTTCAGAAGATATTCCACAAGGAATTAAAAAAAAAATTGTTCCCCTGCTCTCCCTTCTATTTCCTCTCCCCAGAAACAATCACTTAAACATTCTTTCAGCTGGTTATTTTGGTATTTATCTCGGTATCTCTAAAACATTTATAATGCCACTTAAAGGTCTTTGTTTTAGGCATTAACTATTGAATTCTATCGAAGATGGAAAGATGGCTTTACTTCCTTAACAAAATAGCAACATAAAATTCTTCCTGGCCAGCTGCCAGTGGCTGACGCCTGTAATCCTAGCACTTTGGGAGGTTGAGGTGGGTGGATCACCTGAGGTCAGGAGTTCAAGACCAGCCTGGCCAACAGGGTGAAAACCTGTCTCTGCTAAAAATACAAAAATTAACTGGGTGTGGTGGCACGCACTTGTAATCCCAGCTACTCGGGAGGCTGAGACAGGAGAATCACTTGAACCCTGGAGGTGGAGGTTGCATTGAGCCGAGATCGGCACCACTGCACTCCAGCCTGGGTGACAGAGCGAGACTCTGTCTAAAAAAAAAAAAAAATTCTTCTTGATACCTTCATCTGTGCCCAGTACCCTCATTATGGTTAATAGTTCAAAGTCTCTCTTTCCCAGCCCCATTCTACTGTATGTCCCATTCCAGAATTGAACCACCTTTTGTTGTTCTCATCTAAACACTGAAACTAAGCTTTCTCAAAGAGTATTTAAAAATAGAAACAATAACTCAGATATCTCTCTAATTGGTAAAATGTGGTAGGGAATTTTTTTCTTAACATTAGGTTTCCTGATAATTCTTGTCAAAACCAGGATGGAATCAGTAATGTACAGTCTCAGATACTCCCATCCTCTCTATTACCGTGAACCTTACCTTGGTAAGAAGGAACTTATTAGTGAGTGAGGGAAAATACAGAGTGCCACGCTAGATATCCAAAATTTTAAAAGTGTGTATATCAAGCTAAATAATACGTGATGATTAAGAGATATGGCTTTATAAAGGAACCACCTCGTGAAGTACCTTCTTATATGCTCAGGTTTTTAGATTTTATCCTGAAGAGTAGTCAACTGAGACATAATGGATTTTAAACATTTCTGTAACAGTAATCTGATGAACATGATCTGATAGGAGCCCAGTGTATTTTTTTATTATAAAAATAAATGCTGATGGTACAAAAATAATTAGTGTGTCATCCTCAAGTCATCTAGTCCAATTCCCCAGAGGTAACTATTGGTATCACTTTCTTAAGCAGTTCTTCCAGAAATTTTCTGTATACCCACTTTCAAGTTAACTTTTTGTAGGCCCAGAAAACAGGAGCAAATTAAGTATTTAGGGGTGATGTTTAGCATCCAGTTAGCAATGGGTTAAGTTACTATGTGAAAGGAAGGAACCTATACTTTAGTCACTGGGGTACACACAAAGTCTTAAATCTTCAGTGATTGGGATACACATCATTGACGTGGTGAGGATGGTCACTTTCTGAAGCCAGGTCATTTGAGGGTGGATTATTTCAGTGAGAACTCCATCTCCAAATTTGTGCTTGCCATTAAGTAGACTTACTGGATGTCACCTACTGGAATCTTGTTCATTTGTTTTAAATATTGATGAAACAGTACTACTTGTCTATAAGAAAACCGTGGACCTTAGGCTTCTCTTGTGGTTCACTCAGTCTAGCATTGGAACTGGAAAATCTTTCCAACTCTTCCTTTAGCAACTCATTTCTGAAATCCCCTTTGGAAGCTTTCAGTGCCAGAAGGTTTAAAAACCCCTCAGAGGCCTTAAATTCAGGATTCTTGACTTACACTCTAAAGTTGGGTTCTTTTCTAACATGTGCACAAGTCATTTGATGATAACTGAAATTATAAAGATATTTTCTTTATATGTCAAGTGCTTAGTAATGCTTATAGGATGCTAAACATGTAAATAAAGGCAGTTCTGGCTGGGTGCCGTGGCTCACGCCTGTAATCCCAGCACTTTGGAGGCTGCGGCAGGCAGATCACCTGAGTTTGAGACCAGCCTGGCCAACATGGTGAAACCCCATCTCTACTTAAAATATAAAAATCAGCCAGGCATGGCGGCAGGCACCTGTAATCCCAGCTACCCAGGAGGCTGAGGCAGGAGAATCACTTGAACCCAGGAGGTGGAGGTTGCAGTGAGCCGGTATCATGCCACTTGCACTCCCGCCTGGGCGAAAGAGTGAGAGTCCATCTCAAAAAAATAATAATAATAATCATAAAGACAGTTCTATTTTAAATAACGTTTTATCCCCAAACTTCATTTTTAAGTTGGAACCTGAAATTTTTTTTCATAGAAATAATACTGTGACATGTAGTAAGGCTCCCAGAATATTCCACAAAAGCTCATCTGATCCATAATACTGTTGAAGACAATTTTGAATGGCAACTGTTTCAGTATCCACTGTCCCCAAGAAAACTAAGCTATCACCTGACTCTCCCTGGCAGTGTTCAACTGGTCCTTCTCTTCCCAGCATTTTCTTTATATTACTTCTCTAAGTAATATGGAGATTCAGTTCTCACTAAAATGATCCATCCTAAAATGAGCTAAGCTCAGAGTTAAAAATCACCATCATGTAAGGCAAGCATTACCTAACTCAAGAGACGCTCTGTCTCACCAGTACTGAAGATGCTGGAAACACAAGCATATTATCTTTCAGCATTCTACCCAGAGTGCTATTTTCACACTCTTGATCACCAAGTATTCCCATTTTGTGTCACCTACCTGTACTATTGTATTCCTAGTGCCATAGTTTTTTTTTTTTTGAGACGGCATCTCGCTCTGTCACCAGGCTGGAGTGCAGTGGCGCAATCTCAGCCCACTGCAACCTATGCCTGCCGGGTTCAAGTGATTCTTTCTTCTGCTTCAGCCTGCCTCAGCTGGGACTACAGGCACGTGCCTCCACACCCAGCTAATTTTTGTATTTTTAGTAGAGATGGGGTTTCACGATGTTGGCCAGGATGGTCTTCATCTCTTCACCTCGTGATCGGCCTGCCTTGGCCTCCCAAAGTGCTGGGATTACAGGCGTAAGCCACCACCACCGGCCTTGAATGAACAAATTATTAATAAGTGAATCACTTTACACATGCTCACCTTATAAGAATCTTCAAATAATTGAGAACAAACTGTATCTTCTAGGGCCTTGCTGTAGGATGGGCTTGCTGTAGTTTGGACGTTTGTCCCCTAAACCTTGTTGAAATTTGATCCCCACTGTTGGAGATGGGGCCTAATGGGAGGTGCTTCGATCATGGGGGTGGAGCTTTCATGAATGGCTTGGCACCATCCTGGGGTAATAAGTGAGTTCTCCTTATATTAGGTTCCATGAGAGTTCCCCCAAGTGCTGGCTGTTAAAAAAGAGCCTGGCACCCTCCACTTTCTTGCTTCTGCTCTCTCACCATGTGATCTCTGCACACACTGACTTCCCTTCACCTTCTGCCATGAGTGGAAGCAGCCTGAAGCCCTCACCAGTGGATGCTTCTTGTACATCCTGCAGGACCATGAGCCAAGTAAACATAAATTAGCCAGCCTCAGGTATTCCATTATAGCAGTACAGACAAAGACAAGGCTGTAATGTAGCTTTTTGTATTTGAGCCTACTAAAGTAGATGTTGTTTTAGCCTACCAACCCAAGTTAAGTGCTTCAACTTATATTTGGGGATCTGCTGTGTCTGTGATTGGGGTTATTACAGATGGTTGAACTTTTAGAATCCTATTTTGTTATTTATTTTGAGACAGAGTTTCACTCTGTTGCCCAGGCTGGAGTACAGTGGCGTGATCTCAGCTCACTGCAACCTCTAACACCATGCCCGGCTAATTTTTATATTTTAGTAGAGATGGGGTTTCACCTCTGTTGGCCAGGCTGGTCTTGAACTCCTGACCTCAAGTGATCCGCCTGCCTTGGCCCCCCAAAGTACTGGGATTACAGGTGTGAGCTACCGCACCTGGCCCTATTTTATTCATTTTTATTTTCATAGAGACAGGGTGTCACCCAGGCTGGAGTACAGTGGTGTGGTCATAGCTCACTGTCCCCTCAAACTCATGAGCACAGGTGAACCTCCTGCCTCAGCCTTCCCAGTAGCTGGATCTACAGGTGTGCACTACATGCCTGGCTAATTTTTTTTTTATTTTAAATGGAGTCTCACTATGTTGCCCAGGCTAGTCTTGAACTCCTGGCCTCAAGCAATCCTCTCATCTCAGCTATTTTATTTCAAATAAAGCTAATTCTAATTATCATTCCTTTTAGTAAGTTCCTCATTTTACCATTTCAAACATCTTATAAATGTAGATTTAAGTGATAGGCTTAGTTTTCTTAATCTTGCTACATTTTTCACCACACCACTTTTCAGATTATTCTTTAATCTTCTGATCTATTTCAAGTAGATTAAAAAGTACTAGGTGACATGGATATGTGATATTCCAACTCATGAGGTATGAACTGTGGATGTTATTAACATATTCATAGGAGGAACAAAATAAAAAACACTGCCTTGGTCCCATTGAGTATTGTACTAACATTTTGGGCAAACCAAGGTTTGGATGAAGAATACCCAAGTTCAAAAAGAACTATTATCTAGTTCTATAGAAAGAGTGTATGTAAATTATGAACAAAATGTCATGCTTACTAATAAGCTTAATCTTTTCCAGTGGAAAGGCCTATTCTTGGTATTCTCAGTAGATCCTAATATGTCCATTAATAGTGGCTGTTGCTGAAGAAAAGGACTATCAGAAGGGAGAGAGACTTTTACTTATCCTTTTATACCCATCTATTCGTTCTACTTGTTTTTTTCCTTTGGTTTTTTGTTTTGTTTTGCCCCACAAAGAGTTTGCCCCTTTCGTAAATCAAAAAAGAAAAATTGTTCAGCATCTCCAAATTGCCTGACTGTAGTGGGAAAACAAAATTTCCCACTTAGTGGGAAAAAAAAAAAGTAAGACATAGCACCTTTTCTTCCACTCATATACTTATGGAAAATCTCCCAGGTGCCCAATGGCTTATTTTCCTAAGAGGACACATTATTGAAACTCGTATTACACACTAAAATACCAGTTATTAGTGCTTGGGAGATTAAAGAGGTAGGTAAATTGAATAATTAAAAGTCCTATTTATTTAGCAACTACTATGTACCAGGGCAGTCACTGGACATTTTTTCTAACACTTGAATAAGGTACTATTATCCCAATGATCAGCAAAGTAAAATAACTTGTGCTAGAACTGGAATTCAAATCTGGACCTGTTGGACTCCATAACCATAATCTTTCCACTATACCTCAGTACCTTTTACTAGAAAAAGTCAAGACCTAGATGACAATAGTAGTGAATGATCAGAGATATGACTTATTGCTTATTTCTTATTTGTCTATAACAGTATTACAGTTTTTGCTATTTCCATTAAAAATTACAGATGTATTTGCAGTTAACAAAAGATTGGCAGTGTTAAGGTTCAATATGTCTGTCTTCATATAGGATACTCATTAACCCACCTGAAAACATGGAAGAAACCAGCTCTAAGTTTCCTGTTTTTATCAAATTTGTTCCTCGCCCTTTATACTGGTTTAGTTCATCAACGAGGTACTCTTGATGTCATGAGTCATATTCAAAAAGTTTGTTACAACAATCCCAATAAATCTTCAGCTTCAATATTTATAATGATGCCTTGCCACTCTACTCCTTATTACAGGTAATAAAAGATGTTCCACTATACACTGTTAAGAAACTGAAACTGACTACTTTAAAATTCCCTTTCAGATTCCTGGATTTGAATTAATTGGTCATTGATCAAATGATAAATTTTAAACTCCCACTTATATTATTCACTGATGGAATTTAAAACACTTGAACTGTGTCAAAGAAAATGTTTTAAATAAACTTTTTTTTTTTTTTTTTTGAGATGGTGTCTGCTCTGTTGCCCAGGCTGGAGTGCAGTGGCGCTATCTCGGCTCATCGGCTCACTGCGAGCTCCGCCTCCCAGGTTCACGCCATTCTGCTGCCTCAGCCTCCCGAGTAGTTGGGACCACAGGTGCCCGCCACTACGCCCAGCTAATTTTTTCTATTTTTAGTAGAGATGGGGTTTCACCGTGTTAGCCAGGGTAGTCTCGATCTCCTGACCTCGTGATCCACCCACCTTGGCCTCCCAAAGTGCTGGGATTACAGGCGTGAGCCACCGCGCTTGGCCGTAAACTTTATTATTCTTTAAAAACAATTTACTTACACTTAATTCTGATTTAAATCAGTATAAAACAATTTGTAGGTATCTGATAGTCTTAGTAAAGAAACTCATGTATTACTTACCTTACTACAAATCTCTGATACATCTTTACACAATTTGAATTAATCTTAAAACATGGATTTTTAGGCCGGGCACAGTGGCTCACGCCTGTAATCCCAGCACTTTGGGAGGCCAAGGCGGGTGGATCATGAGGTCAGGAGATCGAGACCATCCTGGCTAACCCGGTGAAACCCCGTCTCTACTAAAAATACAAAAAATTACCCAGGTGTGGTGGTGGGCGCCTGTAGTCCCAGCTACTTGGGAGGCTGAGGCAGAAGAATGGCGTGAACCCAGGAGGCGGAACTTGCAGTGAGCCAAGATTGCACCACTGCACTCCAGCCTGGGCAACAGAGCAAGACTCTGTCTCAAAAAAAAAAAAGCATGGATTTTAGTCCAGATTTACTACTGGATTATTGCCCTCATCTTAAACTAGACTTTTTTTTTTTTTTAGATGGAGTTTTGCTCTTGTTGCCCAGGCTGGAGTGCAATGGCATGATCTTGGCTCACTACAAACTCTGCCTCCCGGGTTCAAGCGAATTCTCCTGCCTCAGCCTCCTGAATAGCTAAGATTACAGGCATGTGCCACCACGCCCGGCTAATTTTGTATTTTTATTAGAGACGGGGTTTCTCCATGTTGGTCAGGCTGATCTGGAACTCCCAACCTCAGGTGATCCACCCACCTCAGCCTTCCCAAAGCGCTGGGATTACAGGTGTGAGCCACCGTGCCCAGCCTTAAACTAGATTTTTAATATCTTTGGACATCAGTTGTCTCACCTGTAAAAATTAGGGAATGCGACTAGATGATATTCTAATGCTTGAATTAAGTGTTTCTGGGAAATATACTAAAATTGCCTTAACTATGTATGGCCTTTAAGAAGACATCCATTTGGTCCTGTGCTTGTATTTCAGGAAGCTGTATTAGTTACCAATTACCCAGTAATGGTACAGGGGCAAAGGAGCCAGATTTCCTACAGAAAATTATATACCAGGCTGGGCATGGTGGCTCACGCCTGTAATCCTAGCACTTTGTGAGGCTGAGGCGGGCAGATTGCCTGAGCTCAGGAGTTCGAGACTAGCCTGGGCCACATGGTGAACCCCTGACTCTACTAAAATACAAAAAAATTAGCCAGGTGTTGTGGCGCATGCCTGTAGTCCTAGCTACTCGGGAGGCAGAGGTTGCAGTGAGCTGAGGTCGTACCACTGCACTCCAACCTGGGCGACAGAGCAAGACTCTGCCTAAAAATAAATACATACATAAAATCTATAACTATTTAACTCAGTCTGGCTTTAAACAATCTGGAGTTAATGTCTCCTGTGCACGTTCAATTAATTTAATCACTGTGGTTATCATTTTAGGGGAATTTAACACTTGGAATACTCCTATTTAACTAATCATTAATGCCAGTAATTAATATACAATTTAGAAAAATGGAGATCCTAGCAAAAACCACAGGCTAAATGGAAGACATCAAGTATCCTTTCAACTTGAGGATTCCCTACTATATGTATATGTGGCTGAAAAAGGGACATTGATTCTCCGTGCTCACATTAGGGATAATAGTGTAGAGAACAGGAATCCTAGAGGTACCAAGATGTTCTTTATACTTAATTGTAGTCAGTTGATATCTTAGGCTTTGAATAGTTCACCAAGTTCTCCACACCTTTTCAAAGCACACAAGAGAGGAAGGTCTGATGCCTATTTTGCATCAGACTTGGAAGTAGAGAGCAACATATGTCCATTGATTAACATCCAAATAAGTAATGGCTTTACTGTGGCATAGAAAGACTAGAGTAGGCCGGCAGCTTTTTCTGAGGAATTTCTGCTTCCCTTTGAAACAAGACCTTCATTTCCAATAAATCATTATTAGGTCTTGTATACATTTAATTTATATGCATTTCATAAATAAAATAAACCTCCTGCATAATTATTAACTTCATTTCTAACTGGAAATTTTAAATGTTTGTATCAGTGAGGTTTAATTTTTCCTAAGGCACTTATAAACATGGCTTTTTGCATGACCTAAGTAACTGGCTTAAATTGTCATAACTGGTATTAGAAATGAATCCATCTTTTTTATACTCTAATCTTTTTTTTGTTTGTTTTGGGACAGAGTCTTGCTCTGTCGCCCAGGCTGGAGCACAGTGGCGTATGATCTCAGCTCACTGCAACCTCCGTCTTCTGGGTTCAAGAAATTGTTCTGCCTCAGCCTCCTGAGTAGCTGGAACTACAGGCGCATGCCACCATGCCCAGCTAATTTTTGTACTTTTAGTAGACACAGGGTTTCACCATGTTGGCCAGGCTGGTCTTGAACTCCTGACCTCCAGTGATCCACATGCCTCGGCCTCCCAAAATTCTGGGACTACAGGCATAAGCCACTGCGCCCGGCCTACTCTAGTCTTTCTATGCCACGATAAAACCATTACTTATTTGGATGTTAATCAATGGACATATGTTGCTCTCTACTTCTCAATCTTATATAAATATATAAGAAAAAAAAAAAAAACACTTCAAATTTGCCATGTGGCTGGGCATAGTGGCTCACACCTGTAATCCCACCACTTTGGGAGGCCGAGGCCGGGTGGATCACCTGAGGTTAGGAGTTCAGGACCAGCCTGGCCAACATGGTGAAACCCCATCTCTACTAAAAAATACAAAAATCAGCCAGGCGTGGTTGGTGGGCGCCTGTAATCCCAGCTACCTGGGAGGCTGAGACAGGAGAATTGCTTGAACCTGGGAGGTGGAAGTTGTAGTGAGCTGAGATTGCGCCATTGCACTCCAGCCTGAGTGACGAGAGCAAAACTCTTGTCTCCAGAAAAAAAAAAAAAAAAAAAAAAAAACTTGCCATGTAAGCTTGTGATCCGTCCCCTATGAGAGCAGAAAGGGAAGAGAGAAAGAATCCTTTCTGATTATGACCACAGTTTTCTACTTTATCAAATACACCTATGGAGAATTACTCTCCTATTAACAAGTTAACTTACCTGGTCCTGAGGACTATTTATGTTTCTGGAACAGAATACCAATGCTACAGAATGTTGAGTCCCCCTACTCACCTACTTCCCTCCTTGAAATGGACTTCTATGCACTAGTTTGGGCTTACAGGTTATACTGCTGCTGCTGCATAGGTACATGGTATGAGAAGCATGTTTTTTATCTTTGAGAAAATGAGTTAAAGGCTTGCTCCTTCACTTAACTGCAACACAGTTTACAGATTCAGATTTCACATTTTGCTAAGTATAAATGACATATCTTAAGACTAATGAAAACTTTCATGTTTTACTTGTATTTATTATGGTAACTTTTCTTTTCATAGCCACGTTCACTGCCCACTTCCCATGAGATTTCTCCAGTGCCCCCCAGACCTGACTGGAAAAAGTCATTATCTTGATGAAGCAGATGTATTTTACCTAAATCCCTTAAACTGGTTACATAGAGAGTTTCATGATGATGCATCATTGCCTACTCACTTGATCACCTTCAGCATTTTGGAAGAGGTAAGTAAACGTGAAAAAGAGGAAAACTCAGTATTTTAATTTTACCCCAGGTTTAGGAAACCCTCAGGTAAATAGATAATATAACCTTTTTATGGTCTGTTTCAACCCACATTTCATAATTAGTCTTTTCTCCAGTCAAAATGAGCCCCAGTTCTGTAACTATCAAGGTATTTTACTTCCTATAAGTTAATTTTCATTAAGCAAAAAGTTGTAGAAAACAATTAGAATAGGCAATTCTAAAATTGACTGAAACAGTACTCAGCAAAATGTAGCCTTTATTTACTTAAACATTTATTTGCTTCTAGGAAATAAGCGCTTTCCTAATTTCAAGCAATTATAACAGAACTGCTGTTTTCTTCCACACTCACTTGCCGGAGGGTCGAATTGGAAGTCACGTATATGTCTATGAACGGAAGTTAAAAGGGAAATTCAGCACGAAGATGAAATTCTGAACTTTCCGAGATAAATTAACATTGCTGAGTGGAAATATTCAGATGCTGCTTAAATACTTCAGTAAACACTGGTTAAGATTCATGGAACTTAGAAAAAAGCTGTATGAACTGCTTTACCAAATATCACTACTGAGGAAATGTATAAAATACCACATAGTATAAAATTACATGTTAATACAATGCCAGATTTTAAATAAAGACCTTTAGTTTTCCTCATGGTGTAGTTTTATTGCTTCTTCCACGATATTCAGATGTGCAAAAAATTTCACAAGAAAACAAGTCAGCAAGCTCTTAAGAGGGCAGCAAATTCTTCCAAGTCAGAGGGCACTTGAACCCACAAAAAGACAAGAAGTGAGTGTAAGATTATAAAATGTTAATGATGAAATTCCAGAACAATGTACTTTTCTCAAGCTCTGCTGCAAATTTAACACAAACATCAGTGTTAATTACACTTTGTCATGTATGATTGAGCTTGCTTTAAGCTCTTACACTGAAAGGAAGTCTCATTTCATGCACAAAATCTGTTGCATGCCTGGCTTCCTTAATAAAACTACAGTTGAACATTTCCAGTGTCAAAAAAAATTCAATGAAGCTAAACTACAGGAAAATGCAGGTTAGTAGGCTTTTAACTAATGCTTCTGAGTAATAATATAAAGTTATCAAACTGATACTTAGAAACAAAAGAAAAGACATTGTCATCTTGGTAATTTCATTAGTTTCAATACCAAACATTGTACAAAGCATATATTTTTCTCTTACAGTTGTCTAATTTAACTCAATTGTGAATCAGTATTTAGGATCAAAAGGTAATTGCCCCAATTCTATTTCAAGATTTGCCATTTGTCTTCCATTAGTGCGACCATACTTATGCCATTTACCTTCCCTTTTATAAGGCTGTGGCTGAAGGTGCTTCTGCTCTTGTTTTCGATGCCTGGAGTTTTCAATATTTACCATACGTTGCTTTTTATCAGGTCGACTGAAAGCAGTAAACACATTTTTCATCTATGTTAGAGTTCAATGTATTTAAATTTAAAACAATTTTAAATGTTTTCTCCATTAATCTATTATCTGAACACCGAAAAAAGATATTAAATATCTGAATTACAATCCTAGTATATCCATATAAAAATAAAGGAGTCTGTATTAGTTTTTTTGTCCTATAAAAGAAAAAATAGACAATAACTCTACTGGCAAAAAGGGGAAACACTCAAAAGATAACAAAGAAAAGAAATGTGACAATAAAATAATGAGATGTGTTTCCATTATTTTTCCTCCTTTCCTATAAAAATCAGTCCCTCCGCGTTGGCTTTATCACTCAGCAGAAATACATACACATCTCTCACAAACAAAGCAAAACAGAAGTCTCGACTTTTTCTTACAGCAAAGCTCACAACACCTACACCGCTTTCCTCAATGTCTACAATCAGGCTTCCGTCACTACTTTACTGAAGTCCATACTGTCATCCCCTGGCCGCCCAGTTTCCAAGCCAAGAAAACATTTTCTGCACATCAACTTTTTAAAAAGCATGACACATTTATTCCTTTCACTTGAGATGGCTTTTGGATTTTCATGATACCACTCCCCACTCTTGTCCTTAGCCTTCCCTACAACCCCATAGATGTTGGTGTTCTCCCAGGAGTCTGATAAATATACAGTCTCGGCAAAAGAGATGACCATAGAACTAACTGCCAACTAACCCTCTCCACTTGAATGTCAGTAGTTACCTCCAAACACAATTCTCATCTCCAGTTACCCTTGCCCCAAACCTTGAATTCCCTATCTCAGTGGTACTACTATCCAACAGATGACCCAACCCAGAAATCTAGAAGTCACTGTTACTTTCTACTTCTCCTTCACAAGAAATATCAATGTTACTATTTTCCAAATGTTTTCTCCTTTCCTCTTCTACTACTATTGTCCCAGTTTAGATGCTCATCAGCTCATGTCTGTATTCTATTGACCACGTACTAGCTTCACACCTTTCCTATCAATCCTCTAGGCTGCTGCCAATACATTAGTCCCGCCTTATCCACGGCTTTACTTTCTGTGATTGAGGTTTTGGTTACCTGTGGTCAACTGTGGTCTGAAAATGTTAAATAGAAAATTTCAGAAATAATTCATCAGTTTTAGGCGCGGCACAGTGGCTCACAACTGTAATCCCAGCACTTTGGGAGGTGGAGATGTATGGATCACTTGAGGTCAGGAGTTCGAGAACAGCCTGGCCAACATGGTGAAACCGTCTCTACTAAAAATATGAAAATTAGCCGGGTGTGGTGGCGCACGCCTATAGTCCCAGCTACTTAGGAGGCTAGGGGGGAGAATCACCGGAACCCAGGAGACAGAGGTTGCAGTGAGCTGAGATCGTGTCACTGCCCTCCAGCCTGGCTGACAATGCGAGATTCCATCTCAAATAAGAAAAGAAATAATTCATAAGTTTTCAATTATATGCCTGTTCTGAGTAATGTGATGAAATAATGCAGTTCTGCTCCATCCCACATGGGATGTGAATCATCCTTTTATCGTGTATTTACACTACCCATCCATTAATCACCTAGTAGCAGTCTGTTAATCAGATATACTGTTATCCTACCACAGCGCTTGTGTTCAAGTATCCCTAAGATAAGGACTATTAAGGAGATTAAGTAACTTAATAATGACCCCAAAATACAATAGTGATGCTGGCATTTGGATATGCCAAAGAGAAGCTATAAAGTGCCTCCTTTAAGTGAAAGGGTGAAGGTTCTCAGTAAGAGAAACAAAAGTATGCTGAGATTGGTAAGATCTATGGTAAGAACAAACCTATACAGTGAGACTGTAAAGAAGGAAAAAGAAATTCATGCATAGTATATATAGAATTACATTCTATCCCTGGTTTCCAGCATCCACTGGGGGTCTTGGAACATATATCCTGAAGATAAGGGGGGACTATTGTAATCTAAAATACGATATAATCTTATCCCACCCGCCTTGAAAATTCTTCAGAGGTTCTCCATGTCCTACAGGACAAAATCTTTAGCATAAAATGGGGCCCTTCATGGTCTGCATGTCTTATCCTCCAGCACTACCCTGCTTCCTTAAAGCAGTGTTATCTTCACATCTCCAAATGACTTTCCTTTTAAGTGAAATTCCCTTTCCTGTCTGCATAGCAAATTCTCATTTCTCTTCCAAAAGCTACTTTAAAAACTAAGTTCAGTTCAAAGGCCACCTCACTCAAGAAGCCTTTCCAAACATCTCCAGACAGCCTGAGGCCACCATGCCCCCATACCTTAATTTCATTTATTTACTTAGCTTCTGAGCTCCTTTAAAGCAAAAATTTTTCACTTGTCTCCTCAAGGCAGCCTCACCTTTGTTCATTATAGGACTAGATACCTGCTTAATGACTAAAGACACCAGAATCAGTCTCATTATTTTATAGACACATTATATTTATTCAGAAAGATTAAGTATTTCAAAGGTAAAAAGTGAAGCTAACATTTTAAGATTAGGTAAGTTTCATGTTACAGAATATAAAGATGAAAATGGATAAAAAGTTATTATGAGGTACACACATTAGAATTTGCCTTGCTCAGTTTGCCTCTTTGTGCCTCTACCTTTATCAAAGATACGTATGTGACTAAGTATCATAACTAGGCTGGTACATGGAATGGACAAGTGAAACTACGTGGGACATTAGAATTATTATATATGAGCTCTTCTGACTTCACAGTAAAATTTGTGTTGCTCACTCCTAGCTTCCGAAAGTGAATAAATACATAAAAGATTAAAGGAAAATAATTTCACTTAAGGTGATCTTCTCATATAAACTATAATGAAAAGAAACAAACTTGGCCAAAATATGATTTTATATATTCTTAACTGATTTTTAAGATAAAAATTAAACCATTTGCTCAAGTCAAAGTGATTAGATTATAATGAAATGTTCCATTTGTAACAGCTAATAATTTTTAGACTCCATCTTTCAATTTATTCTGAATTCTCTCAGTGGCAATAAAGCACAGCTCTTAGAAACTGTAACCTTCTAAGAAACTCATCAAATCCTAAAAATGCTATCCAATCTACAAATGTTACAAACTACTGTAATGACACGGTTTTATGTAAACCGACCTGGGTCCATATGGAGGGGAAAAAGTGTGACCAAAGAAGTGTCTATATATATATTCATCCAACTTCTCAAATACTCCATCATTATCTACTTGATATTCCTTCATGTTTCTAAGATAATCTTTAACATCATTAACAAAGTCAGTGAAGAGCTTCTGATCATGTATAAAGACACCATTTAGGAAAAACTTATTGATGAACTGATCAAGTTCGTTCCAGTGACAAAAAGTATCCAGTTCTTTTAACATGTACCTTTGAATTATCTGTCTAAATTCATCCATCCTTACAGGATTCACCACTGTGTTAAAAAGGCTCATGGACTCTTGTTGAGCACAATCAAATACACCAAAACAAGCCTCTCTGAAAGAATGAGAATTTTCTCTACAATCATGCCCAGGACTGCATTTCTTCGAATTTGTATTTTTTCTGAATTCTTTAAAGTGAACTGGCTTTTCTTTCCTTCCATCATTTTGCATAGTAGGGCCTCTATTATGATGGTTTTCTGTAGGTGCCTTATACTGTGGATGTAAATAGTCACTAAAAACTGTTCTTGGTTTTTCAGCTGCTTCTTTTGTAGCACCATATCTTTTATTACCCTTTTCATCAAAGATATTCTTGGTGGTATCTTTAAAATGTCTGAAAGTGGATTTAACTGAATCTGAGAATTTTTTCAGATTTTCCTTCACAGCTTCTTTAGCCTGCTTAATTTTCTCTTTATGATGCCTTACAAACTCCTTGGTAGAATTCTTCATGGCATCAAATGTTTCCTTAACTGAACCCAAAAGTGTTTCCTTTGACTTATTTTTAGCCCTGTGGTTTCCTCTGCCCCCTTTCTTTTTTCCATCCGTTTCTTGTTTTCCACTTTGATCTTTTGCCTCAACATACAATCTTTCCCACAAATCAGAACGCTGCTGTTCGAAGGTTAGCTTCCGTTCCAGCTCAGTGAGTCTTTCCCGTAAGATTGCTATTTCCTTTTTTTCAGTATATACATTGGGAGAATCTGACTTGCCATGTAACTGACTACCACTGAACTGCTGGAGTTCCCCTCTTAAAGCCGTAGTTACTAGTCGTTCTCTCTCCAGTTCCCTCTTTAGCATCTTTGCTTCTGCCAACAGAGTCTCCCTTTGACTGAGAAAGCTGTGTTTTTTCTGCTTTTCCTCTTCCAAATGCTGCTTAAGTTTCTGATTTTCTTTAACTAATTCAGTACTGGCCCCTTTATCTTCCAATATTCTAATCTGTTCTCTTAGTTTGTTTAACTCTTCCTGTAATGAGGATAAGGCTTTTTCTTCCTTCTCCAGGGATACTCGTAAATACTGATTTTCTGTAGCAAGGTTCGTCTTCTGAGTTTCAAAGGACATCTTCTCTGCTTCAGTAAGTGTCCAACACCTTGCAAGATTTTCTTTCAATGACTACATTTTTTTTTTGAAAGAGAAGAAGTAAAATGTCAAGTGCTTTAAAAGCTGAACTTAAATCTTTAAGATATAATACCCCCATAAGCTTTTGTGTCTTTACTTCTACAGATACTACCCCTCAGGTAGTATTTTCAATAGTATAAACATTGGGAAATACAGGGTTCATATGCAACACAGCAGAGAGCTACATCAAATTGAGAACTATAGCATGGCGGAAGAATTTTTTTTTTTTTTTTTTTTTTGAGATGGAGAATCACTCTGTCGCCCAGACTAGAGTGCAGTAGCGCAATCTCGGCTCACTGCAACCTCTGCCTCTTGAGTTCAAGCGACTCTCCAACCTCCCAAAGTGCTGGCATTACAAGCATGAACCACCATGCCCGGCTGGAAGAATTTAAAAGACAGAAAGTTAGCTAGAGCTTGCAGGACTAAAGGCTTTTCTGAATCGGGAAGGTAAATTACCTTTTATAAAAGGTAAAATTATTAGCTGGGCGTGGTGGTTCATGCCTGTAATCCCAGCACTTTGGGAGGCTGAGGTGGGTGGATCACGAGATCAAGAGATCGAGACCATCCTGGCCAACGTGGTGAAACCCCGTCTCTACTAAAAATACAAAAATTAGCTGGGCATGGTGGCATGCGCCTGTACTCCCAGCTACTTGGGAGACTGAGGCAGGGGAATCGCTTGAACCCGGGAGGCAAATGTTGCAGTGAGCCGAGATCGCACCACTGCACTCCGGCCTAGCGACAGAGTGAGACTCTGTCTCAAAAAAATAAACAAATAAAAAATAAAAGTAAAATTACATCGAGAGCTGACTTATGGCTTCAAAAATTGTACTCAGTGTACCCTTCAAAGGATGAAATTCTAACAATCTTAGTCCTATTTGAAACATTTTAGTCCTATGCAATTAACATTTCTAAGTAAGTACAGACAAGCCAGAAATTCTATAAGCATGTTAGAAGACAGACTGAATCTTGAACATTTATAACTAACTTATCCAATTTTATGGTAAACTTTTGAAGTGACTGTCACTCAGATTACAGCAGTTCTGTAATCTGTACAGATTAATATAACTCTGAAGAGTAATCTATAGATTACTATAACTGAAAGTCAGCACCCGTGGTAGAAATCATGGTCAATTCGGCTTATAGAATTTTACTGCTTCGATAAGGGTATCCTTGACTGATTTGAATTTTCTTTCAAACATATGCATTAGTAACAAAATTTAACCAAAAACAGTCAAAACTTAAACAATATGATTTAATAGGTTCTTACAGCATTATACATCGAATTAAAAATATCTTATGTATAAATCTGCAAAATGATACTTAAATTTGGCTTAATTTATCACAAATGTTATGGTTACCCCATTTGAGTCAGAGCAGTCAATTACCTGGATTCAGAAACAAGAAAAAAAAAAGGAAAAAAAAAAAAAAAAAACTCCTTTAAGAGAATGACACTATTTTACACTTGAAAAATAACTATCTAAAATGACTGCTTCACTTTCTGGCTCATTAATCTTCAGAGAACAAATAAAGATTTAAAATTTAATCACAGTCATTTTATCTGCTCTACCTGTATGAGAGAAAAGAAGTTTCTTCTACCCAACAGCAGGGGAGTGTGGAGTAGAAGAGACTGATGCACTGGTGTGGCATAATCTTGAAATGCACAAGCACAGGAAGCCACAGGATGAAAGAAGAGTACAGCATTCCTCACGCAGGAAATATGATGTTGACATAAGCAGATCCTGACCAGGTCTTCCAAAGAGCTTCAAAATCTATCTGATCCACACTTAACAGCCAGAAACAAGAGATCTGCAAAAACTGGCTCTCTAGCTGGGCAGAGTGGCTCAATCCTTTAATCCCAGCATTTTGAGGCCAAGGAGGGAGGATCACTTGAACCCAGAAGTTCCAGAATAGCCTGGGCAACATAGTGAGACCCCATCTCTACAAAAAATTTAAAAACCAAGTTGGACATGGTGGCGTATGCTTGTGGTCGCAGCTACTTGAGAGGCTAAAAGCCAGGAAGATTGCTTGAGCCCAGGAAGTTAAGGCAGCAGTGAGCCATGATCGCACCACTGCACTCCAGCCTGGGCAATAAGAATGAAACCCTGTCTCTTAAAAAACAAAAACAAAAACAAAAACAAAAAAAACAGGCCAGGCGCAATGACTCAACACCTGTGATCCCAGCACTTTGGGAGGCCGAGGCAGGCAGATTACCTGAGGTCAGGAGTTCAAGACCAGCCTGGCCAACATGGTGAAACCCTATCTCTACTGAAAATGCAAAAAATGAACCGGGCATGGTGGAGGGAGCCTGTAATCCCAGCTACTTGGGAGACTGAGGCAGGAGAATCACTTGAACCCAGGGCACAGAGGTTCCAGTGAGCTGAGATCACCCCACTGCACTCCAGCCTGGGCAACAGAGCGAGGCTCCATCTCAGAAAAAAAAAAAACAAAACCCAAACCCAAACCAAACTACAACCTCTCTCTAGAGATTTATGCATGGTGAGTTTTCCAAAAGCCAATGTTATCCTATGGAACCAGAAAACATTGTGGTGAAGAAGAAAATGGCATCTTCTAATACAGGTAGGAAAAACTGAACTATTTGTAATTAACTTCAGAAGTACCTCCCTGTGTCTACAGCCATAAAACCCTGAATGCGGCCAATCTCCTCTGATGGCAGAAGCTAGGCAGGGTCTGGCCTGGTTAGTACCTGGATGGGAGACGTACCTCCCTGAAAGATACAATTTAGTTACAAAGTAGTATTTTTGTCTTTTCAAGAAATATAACCTGTAAGGGAAGCATACATAAATTAAGTGTGAGAATTGGGGGTGGAAAAATGGAGGAAAAAACAATAGCTTTTCTTTCCTTTTCCTTTTTTTTTTTTTTTTTTTTTTTTTTTTGAGACTCAGTCTTCCTCTGTGGCCCAGGCCGGAGTGCAATAGCGTGATCTCAGCTCACTATAACCTCTGCCTCTGCCTCCCAGATTCGAGCAATTCTTGTGCCTAAGCCTCCCAAAAAGCTGGGATTACAGGTATGTGCCACCACACCCAGCTAATTTTTGTATTTTTAGTAGAGACAAGGTTTCACCATATTGGCCAGGCTGGTCTTGAACTCCTGGGCTCAAGCAATCCACCTACCTCAGCCTCCCAAAGTCACCAACTTTGGGAATTTGGGAGGTTGCCACCACACCCAGACATAGCTTGTTTTTCTACCCTGAGTTTCTCTCTATATCCTTCCTAGGAAAAAACTAGATAGGAGACCAGCTATTTTGCTGATCCTCATAAACCCACAGAGGTGTTAGGTAATGACAGAATGGACAGTACAGTCCCGTGAGATGAGATCTAGGTGAGTTATAGGCAGAAAAACATAACATGCTCTCCCTTCCATCAGAATAAAAAAAACAATGGAAAGGAATGGCTATGTCCCCTGATCAAGAGAAGATCTTAGAGAGGTTATAAAACCACAACTCTCCTCTTTCCCTCCTGCCGACTGAAAATGTTTGCTTCGCTCTGTGAAAATAATGTTAATAAAAATGTCTATATACACATATAAAATGTCACTTATAAAAGATGTTAACTATAAAATAGCAGCTAAGGATAAGAGTTCTTAAGTCAAATCCTTAGAATCAATTAATTAGCTCTCCCAAACAAAACGAAACAAAAAAAGGCCATGGCCGGGCATGGTGGCTGACACCTGTAATCCCAGCTCTTCAGGAGATTGAGGTGGGTAGACAGAGGTCAGGAGTTCGAGACCAGCGTGGCCAACATAGTGAAACCCCGTCTCTACTAAAAATACAAAAAAATTAGCTGGGCATAGTGGTGCACACCTGTAATCCCAGCTACGTGGGAGGCTGAGGCACAAGAATCGCTTGAACCCAGGAGGTGGAAGTTGCAGCAACCTGAGGTTGCACCACTGCACTCCAGCCTGGGCAACAGAGCGAGATTCCATCTCAAATAAACAAACAAACAAACAAAAACAAACCAGCTCTGCCAGTTGCTACCTTGAGAAAGTCACTTAACTTTTTTTCTAAACCTCTTTCCCACCTATACAAGTTAGTAATTGCTTAATTCACATGTTGTGAGAATAAGAGAAATACTCTATATGGTGCGCTCATGACAATCACTAAGACACACTAAGTACCCGTACTCAATTCAATAATGATCAGCATTATTACTGATTTACTAATCTGCACTAATAAGCACAATAAGCTCTAACTAATAAGCAAAATAATTGCTAACAATTATTTTAAATATTTGTTAGTGGCACATACCTTATAATCTATAGAAGATTCTTGTTCCTGCTGACACTGGGAAAGATAATCCTTCATATCATTCAATTCATCTTCATGTATCTTTCTGACTAACTGTTGACGCTTCTGAATCTGAATTGTGCCTAAAATAAATATTTTTATTAAGGGTATGTAACAAAAATATTATCATTAAATGTTGTATATATTTTTAATATTGGTAATCTGCGTATGAGCTATGTAATCTTTTTTTTTTTTTTTTGAGAAAGAGTCTTGCTCCGTCGCCCAGGCTGGAGTGCAGTGGCGTGATCTCAGCTCACTGCAACCTCTGCCTCCCTGGTTCAAGCAATTCTCGTTGACTCAGCTTCTTGAGTGGCTGGGACTACACGCAAGCGCCACCAGGTCCAACTAAATTTTTTATAGAGACAGGGTTTTGCCATGTTGGCCAGGCTGGTCTCAAACTCCCGGCCTCAAGTGATCCACCCACCTTGGCTTCTCAGAGTGCTGAGATTACATGTGTGAGCCACTGTTCCTGGCCATAACCTATGTAATCTTGACAATCATTTCATTCAGAGTATCATCATTTCACCGTTCTTTAAAAATTCTGATTACATAAATAAAGAATAAATAACTGAGGCTGGGCACGGTGGCTCATGCCTGTAATCCCAGCACTTTGGGAGGCCAAGGCAGGTAGATCATTTGAGGTCAGGAGTTCAGGACCAGCCTGGCCAACATGGTGAAACCCCATCTCTACTAAAAATAAAAACAAAATAAAATAAAAAAAGAAAAGTAAGTGAAAGCCCATGATCAATCATTCATCAAATGGTGGTGAACGTTAACATAAGTAAGGCCAAGTAGGCTAGTTCTTAAAAACATTTATTTACATATACCCAGGAACATTTAAGCAGTTCACTATCTTTTGTATTAAAACATACAGGCCAGCCCATATGGCTCTAACCAAGAGAACAATTTATGTAATGTTCTTATCTTACTATATTGAAGGCACTCAGCTTTGTTGTTTTGGGGGTTATCTCTTAAGTACAAAAAGTGTTTCAGCCTCCCTTATACAGAGAAATGAACAAACCCTGGTATTTTTTCACAGGTCGTAAGTCAATAAGGAAAAATGAAAATCTTTTTTTTTTTTTAATATTTTGCCTTAAGGATACAACAAAGCCCAAAAAGTACAGCACAGAAAATAATTGGCTAATGGTGATTGTGCACCATTCTCAAGGCCAAATTTGTTAAGAATTCTGCAATGGTTAAATCTGTACTGGAGTAGCAGTGTCCTTATCCCAACAGTGATAAAAGAATTGGACAGGCACAGTAGCTCACGCCTGTAATCCCAGCACTTTGGGAGGCCAAAGCAGATGGATCACCTGAGGTCAGGAGTTCGAGACCAGCCTGACCAACATGGAAAAACCCTGTCTCTACTAAAGTACAAAATTAGCCAGGGAGTGGTGGCGCATGCCTGTAATCCCAGCTACTCGGGAGGCTGCAGCAGGAGAATCGCTTGAACCTGGGAGGTGGAGGTTGTGGTGAGCCGAGATCGCGCCACTGCACTCCAGCCTGGGCAACAAGAGTGAAACTCCGTCTCAAAAAAAGAATCTTAAACCAACTAGGATTCTTCATATTTTCACCCTAAAAATCAAAATGTTACTTTACTCAGACATGCTGTTCACATGCTTCATGTATGGGGGGAAAAAAACACGAAATCAAAAATAAGGCAAAATGCAGTTAGCAACCTTAACATTACATCTACTGAGTATAGATACTATAGAATTTTACAAAGAAAGGATGCAATGATTGCTATTTCTTCCCTTACTGCTATAAAAATTATTTTAAATGTCTTCAATACATCTTGAAAAACACTAAAAACAACTTTTGCCAATTTACAGATAACTGTTACATATTCTAGCTATGATATTCTGTGTTAGAATTCATTTCCTCTCTTTACATTTCTCAATTTATAGAAGCATGGCAAGCTTGTTTCAAAATCACTAAGCAGAAGCCCAGATTTTTTTCAAATGTTGAAGGAAATTTATCTATAGTTCCCAGAGTAACAGAAAACTTCTGCAATTTCTATTTCAAACTGCTAAGAAGATTAATTCCTTTGCCCACTGGAAAATAATCTAAAACTGTGTTGAGGTCTGAATTCAAGATAGTATATATAGCATATGCTTGATTACTGTCTTAATGTGGCCTTTTACAGTATTACTGACTAATCACTTGGGGGTTTTTCCTACACCTTCAGCTGCCTAAAGTCTTATCCTCAAGATACAATCTTTGGCCTAGTCATGTCTACAAATGCTGCTTATTTTACCATGTTGCACCACTGTCAGATTTTGCTATCACTCCTATTAAGAATTCCAAGCTACAGATCTTGTCCTAACTTCTCATCAGAGCTTCTAGCCAACACATCCAGCTGCGTAGGGGGCCTCTTTGTAGGGTGGAAAAAAAAAAAAAAAATCAAACCTCAACACCTGCCCCAAACCAAATTTGTCTAGAACAAACTTGGGTAAAACCAAACCAAACTGTGCTTACCATCTATTTATCATCTGGCAAAACTTCCCCAGTAACCCCAACTCCAAAAGTGAAGCAGGTAGCACATTTCCTACAATTTAATAAACTGCCATTATTTTCCATTATTCCTTCAATGTCCCTTATTCCATTCCCACTGTTATTCCAATTGTCAAGGTCCTCCTCACCAAATATCCGGATTATAGAACTCTTAACTGACTATTCTACATTTTCCCATACCACTTTTTCCACACCAGCAAAAAGTTCTAGCACTTTTTTCTCTAACCTGATAGCAGGTTACTCAATAAATCAAACTTTCCTGTCTAGATTCCAAGACGTTTTACAATACACAGTTGACCCTTGAACAACATGAGTTTGAACTACATGGGAGGATGCAAAATCCAGGTATATGGAGAGGTGACCTTTCATACATGTGAGGTCCGCAGTCAAGGGACTTTAGTATGTATGGATTTTGGTATGGGGGTGCATCCTGGAACCCATCCCTCATGTACATAAAGGGATGACTATAATAGCACCCCACCTATTCCATTATTTCTAAATACCTACACTCTGCTGTAGTCCAAGCAGTCTTCTCACTGCTCCCAAACCCAAGATTACTTCTTCCTCAGGTTATCAGATTATCTATCGCTGGAATGTTCCACCTTCCCTTGAGTCTACCATAAACTTACGATGATTAGACACAACTTAAATCTTACCACCTCCAGGATAATTCAGTAAGTGTATCCTTTGAGCTGTAATTCATTCTGTGCTCTGTAACTTAGCATCTAGATATCTTGTTATATGACAGTCTGCCGAAGAGCCAGGTAGTCTATCAATACTTAAAGCAACTCGAGGAGAAAACCAAATCAATTGAACTCCACTGATGATTTGGAATGTTGACAGCCACAAGCAAATGTAAGAATAAGAAAGACTGCTTTCTCATGAAACTTTTTAATAAAACTTCTGGAAGCATTTTCAGAACCAAATACCTGGAGTACACTGCTTCACTATCCTTAGTCATGCTAGCTTTCTCTTCCCTGCAGTATAGATCTGCCAATTCAAATTTGTATGGCACCAGGGCTGGCAAATGCAGAATGATTCAATTAGTAATATGGTATTGTTAAATTATTATAAAGCGGGCCAGGCACGGTGGCTCATGCCTATAATCCCAGCACTTTGAGAGGCCAAGGCAGGCGGATCACTTGAGGTCAGGAGTTCGAGACCAACCTGGCCAACAGGGCGAAACCTCATCTCTTCTAAAAATACAAAAATTAGCCAGGCGTGCTGGTGGACGCCTGTAATGCTAGCTACTCGGGAGGCTGAGACAGAAGGATCGCTTGAACCTGGGAGACGGAGGTTGCAGTGAGCCAAGATCGCACCACTGCACTCCAGCCTGGGGAACAGAGCAAGACTCTGTCTCAAAAAAAATAAAATTATAAAGTGAATGAATGACTACGGGATGCAATGACTGACTTTACGGTGAATAGGAAATTCAAAACGGCTCTGAAATCAACTCCAAAGAATGTTGAGATCAGTGCTGAAATTTAAAAAATGTGACGTCTTGCCAGGCGCAGTGGCTCACGCCTGTAATCCCAGCACTTTGGGAGGCCGAGGTGGGCAGATCACCTGAGGTTGGGAGTTCGAGACCAGCCTGACCAACATGGAGAAACCCCGTCTCTACTAAAAATACAAAATTAGCTGGGCATGGTGGCGCATGCCTGTAATCCTAGATACTCGGGAGGCTGAGGGAAGAGAATTGCTTGAACCCGGGAGGCAAAGGTTGCGGTGAGCCGAGATCACGCATTGCACTCCAGCCTGGGCAACAAGAGCAAAACTCCGTCTCAAAAAAAAAACAAAAAAAGTGATGTCTTTTAAGTAGTGACTTGGAAAAGTCATTTAGGTTAGGTCTTGTATGTTAATTCAACTAATCTCATTACTAGGTAGGCCTACTTCATAATATATTATCCAGGCTTTTCATAGTCTGAAAAGGCTAAGATGAAGTAAAGGACAATGTTTTATTAATTAACTATTAAGGTAAATTTCACTAATAACCAAAATCCTACATAACAGAGAAGTAACTTCTCATTTTGAAAGCACTCCTGTAAAATTATTTTTCTACAAAATATTCAAAGGTTATGTAAATGGTGAAGTTTTAATGCAATTTGGATTAACACTTTAAATCACTATCCAATTTTTTTTGAAGTAAGAAAAAAAGATTAAGATAAGATCTTCTCCATTGTTGCCCTCATGTTTACTTGTGGAGGGAAAATCATACTCAAATACATATTGATTAATTTGTTTCGGCTAGATGGTCTATAAAGGTAAATATATATTTCAAATCAAATCTTATTACAACAAATTTCAAGAAAGGATACAAATAATAGTATCTCAGTATTAAATTCAAGCAGGTATCCATTAGAAGTCTAAATACATATTTTTATTAATATAAATATAAGAAATACATCTTGCAAGCTCTGACTTTAAACAGGTATTGTCGGCCGGGCGCGGTGGCTCAAGCCTGTAATCCTAGCACTTTGGGAGGCCAGGGTGGGCGGATCACGAGGTCAGGAGTTCGAGACCATCCTGGCCAACATAGTGAAACCCTGTCTCTACTAAAAATACAAAAAAAATTAGCAGGGCGTGGTGGCGGGCGCCTGTAGTCCCAGCTACTCGGGAAGCTGAGGCAGGAGAATGGCTTGAACCCGGGAGGCGGAGCTTGCAGTGAGTCGAGATGGTGCCACTGTACTCCAGCCTGGGGGACAGAGCCAGACTCTGTCTCAAAAAAAAAAAAAAAAAAAAAAACAAAAAAAAACAGGTATTGTCTTCATTAAGTTTATTCTAACATTACACTATGTTGAATAATATACCTTTTCCACAAATCCACATAGGGTACATGTAATTCTTCAATCTTTGCATAAGAAATACATTTTTCGTTTCTTGGTTTTTTTTTTTTTTGAGACGGAGTCTCGCTTTGTCGCCCAGGCTGGAGTGCAGTGGCATGATCTCGGCTCACTGCAAGTTCCACCTCCTGGGTCCACACCATTCTTCTGCCTCAGCCTCCCCAGTAGCTGGGACTACAGGTGCCCGCCACCACACCTGGCTAATTTTTTGTATGTTTAGTAGAGATGGGGTTTCACCGTGTTAGCCAGGATGGTCTCGATATCCTGACCTCGTGATCCGCTCGCCTCGGCCTCCCAAAATGCTGGGATTAGAGGTGTGAGCCACCACGCCCGGCCAAGAAATACATTTTTCAAAGGAACTAGCAAAATGAAAAGTTAAGACTGTGGATTATGCAGGCAAAAAAATCTAAAAGTAGTTAATATAAAGCAAGCTACAATTTGGGAAGTTGACAAGATCTAAGACATTTCCTTTAAAAATGTCTCTACCCCAAATTCCAATACAGCAAAGAGAGTCAAAGTTCAGGTTTCAAATACTCCAGTCATTGTACAAACACATACCTTAAATAAGAGACTCAGGCCAGGTGCGGTGGCTCATGCCTGTAATCCCAGCACTCTGGGAGGCAGAAGGGGGTGGATCACCTTAGGTCAAGAGTTCAAGACTGGCCAGGTGCGGTGGCTCACGCCTGTAATCCCAACACTTTGGGAGGCCGAGGCGGGTGGATCACAAGGTCAGGAGATTGAGACCAGCCTGGCCAAGATGGTGAAACCCCATCTCTACTAAAAATACAAAAAAATTAGCTGGGCGTGGTGGCAGGCACCTATAGTCCCAGCTACTCAGGAGGCTGAGGCAGGAGAATCACTTGAACCCAGAGGCAGAGGTTGCGTTGAGCCAAGGTCGCACCACTGGACTCCAGCCTGGGCGACAGAGTGAGACTCCATCTCAAAAAAAAAAAAAAAAGAGTTCGAGACCAGCCTGGCCAACATGGCAAAACCCCATCTCTACTACAAATACAAAAAAATTAGCCAGGCATGGTGGCGGGCGCCTGTTATCCCAGCTACTCCGGAGGCTGAGGTAGGAGAATTGCTAGAACCCTGGGGGTGGAGTTTGCAGTGAGCTAAGATCGTGCCACGGCACTCCAGCCTGGGCGACAGAGTGGGACTCCGTCTCCAAAAAAAAAGGAGAGATTCAATGGGTGAGGCTCCTAAATGAAAAGTAACACCAATAGAATACCTTCCTCTTCTCACCCAAAAGGCATTTAAAGGCTTTGAATTGATAAGATAATCAACACATATAAACAGTATCAATCATAATAAAGAGCAAAGTATAAGAATAAAGATGACAAACTCTCAATTCATGTGAATCACAGAAGCAACAATGAAAATTACAAAGTATGATACTTACATGAAACCTCAAAGTAGAAATAATGAACACTTATTATTTACACATTTCAAATGTAACTATTTCAACTGGGATTTAAATAATCTTCCTAATAAAGTCACACTTCAACTTAGTTTAACTGTGATTCTAAATGTAAATGATTTGCCTCATGGTGAGCATTTCAGATTTTTAATCTTCCAATCTTTTAACTTTAAAAGAGTCACAAACATATATGGTTATTATCCTTACATTTCTTAATAACTACTACCTTATTTAAATAAAAAGCTTTGTGAGATAGGCAGCACCCACTTTCCCGAATGAGAAAACTGAGGCTCAAACAGGCTTCAAGTTTTCAAGGCCATACATTTAATAATGGCACTGAAAACAGATCTCAAGAGTCTTCACTCTTAAGTTCCTCTACACTATCCCCTCAGGTTATGTATAACACATTTTTGAATACTTACCATAGAAATGTCCAAATCCCATGCTGATTGCAATCACCAAAGCAAGTATAACACACTTATTGAGACCACTACTGAACTGACGTTTACTCAGCTCCTTAGAAGGTTCAGTTTCTTGTTCAGCAACTAGCCGGTCTTCAAATTCTGAAGTAGAAACAGTCTTCTTCCTAGCGCGGCGTCGTCTAAAGGCAGGACTGGGCTGATTACTGGTTTCATCACTACTTGATTCATCGTCACTAGGCTGAGATGAAAGTACTATTAAGAAAAAAGTTGACATTTAGCAATTCAAAATCTTGGAAAAGCTTTCCCAGTAAAAATTATTTAGAATAATAATCAATGCCATCCCTTACATGCCTTTCTACGTAAGATAGCCAAAAACAAAAACCAAACAACATAAACAAAAACACGGGTTTTCAACTCATTAACATAAAGCCAAAACATAAAGCATTTCAAATGTGATACACAAGAATCTGTTAATCATACTATTTGGTGCTTTGAGAGCCTCTGTTTTTTTATTTAACCCTCCTCGCCTTATAGTTTACACTATTAGAACAATCCTTCATTCGCATAGCCTCAAGTTTCATTGCTGGCCAGGAGCAGTGGCTCACGCCTGTAATCCCAGCACTTTGGGAGGCCGAGGCGGGCAGATCACCTGAGGTCAGGAGTTCGAGATCAGCCTGGCCAACATGGCGAAACCCCTTCTCTACCAAAAATACAAACATTAGCCGGGCATGGTAGTGCACCTATAGTCCCAGCTACTTGGGAGGCTGAGGCAGGAGAACCACTTGAACCCGGGAGGTGGAGGTTGCAGTGAGCTGAGATCCTGCCACTATACTCCAGACTGGGAGACAGAGCAAAACTCTCTCTCAAAAGAAACAAAATTTCATTGCTATTACAGGTATAAACAAGTATTATTTCTGGAAAGAAAAAAACATACTCTCTGTCTCTTCATTCAGTTTCAAAGAGGTAATTTAAGTGCAACTATTTAAGGAACACAGGAAAGTACACAAGCATTTCCTGTGACTTATAAAGTAAAATAACTACCAAAAGTTTCCTTGGGTGTATCTGGTCTCTAGTTTCATTTCCAACCTAATTAGCCCACGATCAAGGTTCAAAGCACTGTATTTTAACATAGGTTTCCAGAAGTCAGATGAGCCCTTCCCTTCGACTGCCACTCTTACTAGAAGGTTATTAATTTTACCCTCTAGTAAATATGTCAGCATGAGGAAGTGACACAACAGCTATCTCCGATATTAAGGACTATTCTGGTGCTGCTCCTTTATGAAAATAATAGTAGAGAAAAACAAACTAGTGGGGAAAATTTGCACAAGAAATCCCAAGTCCAGGAAACAAATTCCCTGGAAAAAAATCACCTTCAGTTTTTTCCAAATGCATAATTTCTTAACACTGTTCCTTATGTCAACAAACTATATGTTGACACAGAAGCTTCAATTACTCAGAAATAATTTCCACAAGCTACTTAGAGGAAAAGCACTAAAAATAAGGATAAAATATGAACTCCAATACAAAGAGCTCTAAAACAACAAACATTCATGCTCCAGAAAAGCAAAAACAGTTCTTCAGAAGACAGGATATCCATGCCACAGGAAAGCTGGTGATTTAGGTTAGGCAATATTTTTCAGAGATGGATCATGGAGTATTCAGTTCACTTTCACACTTACAACAATAAACACAAAGACAGAAGGCACTACTGAAATGAATGAATATTCCTAATATTTAGTGATACAGATGCCACTGAGAGATCTTTTTGGTCATGACCCTTATGCCCATCATGTTTATCTGGTTATTCTTGATCACTAGTTTTTCAAAGATGCCGTCGCCTCAGGTGTGAGGTTATATTTCTTGGACAAAGAGAAAGAAAGGAAGACTTAAACAAAGCATTACATAATACAAAGGCATTCATGATCATGGTTAGAGTATTTAAGTCAGGCTTTCTGACATAAAATTAAGATAGGTAAATGTAAAAACAAACCATTTGTAAAACTTATTTAAATAATTGTTCAATTCTACATTAACATTACCTTCATTATTTATTCTAACAAAACGGCCTAACCCATATTAATATATTCATGTCCTTATCTAATGCTTCCAACTTTTTTAACCCATACATATAATAGCTGAAGTATTTTGATTTTTAACTTCTTTTAAAAAAGCTTAATTTGGCCCATAGATGCAAGCAATGCAAAGGCATGCAATAAGCTTGGCCAGCTCCTTTACAAGAGATTCTGAACACCTGTTTAGAGTATCGCGGATGACAACAGGTATCTTTAAAGCACTCGGTAAATAGTAAATGTGACTAGGCACGCTCAGCTCTAGAGAAGCTGGTCAGATGTAGTCACACCACCTTGGAAAGCGAGTTGGCTAGGAACATGGTGTTTCAGCTGATCATCCCATCCCCATATGCACTCAGGAATCTTCCACAGCTTCTCCCACCACCTTTCTTTTGTGAATAAACAGGAAAAAAAGATGCATAAAGCTATATTATAAAGACTAAAAAGAAAAAAAGAATTAAAAATACTTAATTATCACTTAACATTGTTATCCATACTAAATTAAAATGTAATAACCATGCCTTCTTAAAAACACACACAATACAAACTTGTCTACACTACCAACTTTGCTTTTTGTCAGGGAAGAGAGTTCATATAGAGGAAGCAGGTAGTGTTCTTAACCCAACAGAACGTACATTGCCACAAGAATGTAAGTCAGGAGAAGAAAAAATTGAAGTTGAAATCCTTAAGGATGAAGAAAGGGAAAGGAAAAAACAAAATTAAGCAATGGCTAGCACAAAATTAACAAACTAAAAGGGAAAAACCAAAACTATTTTTTTTTTTTTTGAGACGGGGTCTCCCTCTAGTGCCCAGGCTGTAGTGCAGTGGCGCAATTTTGGCTCACTGCAACCTCCGCCTCCTGGGTTCAAGAGATTCTCCTGCCTCAGCCTCCAGAGTAGCTGAGATTACAGGCCCGCGCTACCACAGGCAGCTAATCCCAAGTAGCTGGGATTACAGGCGCCTGGCTAAATTTTGTATTTTCAGTAGAGAAGGGTTTTTGCCATGTTGGTCAGGCTGGTCTCAAACTCCTTACCTCAGGTAATCTGCCTGCCTCAGTCTCCCAAAGTGCAGGGATTACAGGCATGAGCCAAAGTGCCCGGCCCCAAAACAAAAACTCTTGGCAACTGGTTTATATGTAGTGTTTTCAGTATAGTCCAAAATTTCGTCTTTAAACATTTGGTTTATTGAAACAGTATCTTTAGGAGGAATAACAACGGGTAAAAATACAGTTAATCAAATATTCCTCTTAACTCAGTCCACAAAAATCTCAAGTCAGAATTCAGAAAGAAGATAAATATTAGAAGAATGGGCTTAGAAGTATACAACTTCATATACAAGTATGTAATTTCTTTCTTTTTTTGAGATGGTGCTGGGATTACAGGCGTGAGCCACCACGCCCGGCAACAGTATGTAGTTTCTTTTATGTCTATGTCAGTTTCTTATATATCTGACCATTCTATAATACTCCGGCTTCAATTTGACTTTTCTGGGCCATGAATATTCTCGAATTAAACCAGAGGCAGGAAAGGAAGGGGGGGGAAAAAACTACCTGAATACAACACATATCCTGGAGTTTAAAAAAATAATAAAAAAATTTGATGACTAACAAGGATTCTAAAATCAATTACAATACCCCTCCATAAATACAGATACTATGAATGCTATTCTAACAAAGGCTGAAGTTTTCCTCTGACCACCAAGAATGTCACATGAATATTCAAATAGCTGGATAAAGTGTTTTCATGTTCATGTTTATAGGCAAACCACTGATATACTAACTGAAAATAACTTCTCATTAAATGAGATAGCCAAGAATCTCTACTTTTTTTTTTTTGAGACAGGATCCTGCTCTGTCCCCCAGGTTGGAGCGCAGTGGCGCAATCTCAGCTTACTGCAGCCTCAACCTCCCAGGCTCAAGCAATCCTCCCACCTCAGCCTCCCAAGTGGCTGGGACCACAGGCGCACGCCATCATGCCTGGCTTTTTATTATTTGTAGAGATGAGGTCTCGCTATGTTGCCCAGGCTGGTCTCGAAATCCTGGGTTCAGGTAATCCACCTGCCTCGGCTTTACAAAGTGCTGGAATTACTGGCGTGAGCCACTATGCCTAGCCAAGAACCTCTACTTGACATTTTATTAGCTTAAACTGGAATGACAGAAATTCTATTATCTGATTCTGGTTGGCAAATGTAAATATTAAAGAATGGTAAAATCTAAAAAAATTATCTAAAATAGATACTACCCATTTCCTGTTTTTCTGTCAAATTAGGAAATTTTTAGAATCACTAGCAGTGTTTCAAGTTGTCTCTGCCATAACTCACCCTTAGTTATAATTGTGGGTTAATAACTGATATTTCCAGGAACTTCATACCTACATACTTACATCACATTAAAAGATGTTATACATACTGCTAAAACTGAGCTGAAGCATAGCAGAAAGAAATCAAGCAACTCGCACTTTAATCTCTGAATGAGTCTGTCTGTACAACGGGCATTGATTGCATTAAAAATGTGACTTACACTAGTGACATTTTCATAACAGAATCTAAAACAAAAGCTCTGAAGGACAGGAGCTTTGGAAGACTAGCTGTATTGATAGCACCTTGAACTCTGTTTTGCATATGGTAGGTACTTAATACATGTTTGTTGCATGATTAATAATTGAATATATCTGAAGAGACTTTAATAACAATTTTCTTTCACTATTTCTATATTACAAAATGTACACTACTGCAAGCAAAAATATTAACATCCCCAATCTCCCACTCTTAAAGATCTAAAATGCACCAAATGAATTTTGGAGCATTTGTGATTTTAACAAATCTCACTGAAGCAATTTTGTCTGCTATTTAATGGCAAAAGATGGTTACTGTTACAGTAAAAGATTGCTATGCTCCAGAACAGTCTAGGAAAACACTAGGTATTAATAGATTTCACACACAAAAAATAGTCTTGTCTTGAGTTTTACCCAAACATATTCAAAACTAGAGACTAAATTATTAGGGGTAGAAAACAAGCCCTTATATAAAATGTGGTAATACATGTCTTTAAGTCTCTTATCAGTGTATTCTTACCAGTTTCTGGCTGACAGAAAGTATACTGGCTGCTAGAGGAAGAGCCCATGTTAAAGTCTTCTGAACTCTGTGCTTCTTCAACAATGACAACTTCTTGATTTCCAATTTCTTCTAACTTAGGTGGCTCAAGGGTAACAATATCAGAATCATCACTGGCAGTTCCAATATAGATACCGTCTTCGGGTATCTTTTCTTCCTCTGCCTGAAGAATCATAATTTTAGAGATGGTAAATTCAACAGTCATTTAAGGGTCTTATATTTTCTTAGAATACAACAGTACTAAGTATTATAGTAATCTGAGTTAAAATAAAAGATACAATTCCTACTATTAGTAAAGAATTATGCAATAGCAGGCTCATCATATAGCTTGAGAACACCATCAGATCCCTTGACAACTCTCAGAATTAGATCAGGCCACTGCATTCTCCTAGTGGGCTGCAGAAGCTGAGAAGCCCACCTTTGCCCCTCAATAACTACAGAAAAAAGAGTTCATTTCTCTCACGAGTTCCATGGGTCTATTCGAGCACAACTCTGCAGTGTGGGAGCCCAAAAAAGACTCACTGAACTTTTCAGGTTATGTATGTAATAAACTTCAACAGCTGTATCTTGTACTGAATGTGTCTGAAGGTGTCCCCAAAAATTTCTATGCTGGAATGTAATCGCCAATGTGATAGTACTAAGAAGTGGGACCTTTAGGAGGTGACTGAGTTATAAGGGATCCTCCCCTGGGAATATGATTAAGGTCTTTATAAAACAGGCTTCATGCAGTATCCAACCTTTTTTTGCTCATCTCCTCTTAAAGATGTAGCTACAAGATGCCATTTGGAAATAAGAGAGCATGCCATCAGCAGACACTGAACTTGTCCATACTTTGATCTTAAACTTCCCAGCCTCTATAACTGTGAGAAATAAATTTCTGTTCTTTATAAATCACCCAGTCTCAGGTATTTTGTCAGATCAGTACAAACAGACTAAAACACCATGTAAAATTATCATCTAGCTATCTAGTTTTATACAGAAGTCAAGTAAAACCCCAAAGCATAAGTCTTAGGTTGTCACCAAATTTTAAAATGAACCACCATTTTAGACATGAAACCTAACAGTTTAATTTTTCAATATAATTCAAGAATGCAATCTACTTCCAAAAAGAATTAGAGGTGAAAAGATAGATCTTTAACACAATACCAATAAAATACTTTGCTTAGATGCCTTCTAAGACATCTAACTTAGAAGTCAACATTGCTTATAATTCAAAATAGGAATAGAATGCATAAATAGAATTAGAGGCTTTAAATAGTATTTCTAAGGATACTATTTAACATACATCCATAGTGTAAAATACAAGTTTACCTCAATTGTTGAGCTGGTTTCCTCCAAAGCTGGATAAGCAGTTTCTTCCACAAGCACTGTGCCATTTTGGCTGCTTTCTGATATAAAGCAAAGATCAATATAATTATTTCTTAATTTAAAACTCTCTATTGACTTTCTGCAGCCAACATATAATCTGGGTAGATAAAAATCTCTTCCTAATATGTTAGAGTAGATTTAATGAAATGTCACATACAATTATAGAAGTCACTCCATTGTTGCTAACAAACTTCATTTATTTGAAACTGTCAGGTGATAATTTTGGATAAGAAAATGCAGTCATTTAAGTTTTGTTTTTTTTTTTTTTTTGGAGATGGAGTCTTGCTCTGTTGCCCAGGCTGGAGTGCCATGGCACTATCTCGGCTCACTGCAACCTCTGCCTCCTGGGTTCAAGTGATTCTCCTGCCTCAGCCTCCTAAGCAACTGGGATTACTGACATATGCCACTGCTAATTTTTGTATTTCTACTAGAGATGGGGTTTCGCCATGTTGCCCAGGCTGGTCTCGAACTCTTGACCTCAAGCGATCCGTCCACCTTGGCCTCCCAAAGTGCTGGGATTACAGGTATGAGCCACCGTGCCCAGCCACAAGATTTATTAAGAACTCAAATTAAAGCTACCTTGACTAAGTAAATAAAACCTCTACCTTACATTACCAAATTACTCGATCCAGTATGTTTATTAATATCTAATATGAAAAAATCTATCATTAGATACCTAGTGATACATTTCCTGAATTCTTAAAAGTTTATTCAAAGTTTCTAAAGACCATTCTAATGGCTGCCAATGCCTGGTACCATAAGAATAAAAACCATGGCTTCAAACTATGATTTATGAAAGTATGTATGTATATGTACGTGTGTGTGTGTGCGTCTAAATGCTTTATAAGAAAACATAAACTATAAAAAACAAGGACTCAGGCTGGGTGCAGTGACTCACACCTGTCACCCTAGCACTTTTGGGAAGCCAAGGCTGGAGGACTGCTTGAGGCTACAAGTTCAAGACCAGCCTGGGCAACACAGCAAGACCCTGTCTCTACAAAAATAAAAATTAAAAAATTATTTGGGCATGGTGGTATGTGCCTATAGTCCTAGCTACTCAGAAAGCTGAGGCAGGAGGATTACTTGAGCCTAGGAGTTGAGGCTGCAGTGAGCCATGATCATGCCACTGCACTTCAGCCTGGACAAGAGAGTATGACCATGTCTCAAAAAAAAGTTGGAGAGAAGGTAGTTCAGGCACAGTGGCTCATGCTTGTAATCCCAGGACTTTGGTAGGCCACTGTGTGAGAATCACTTAAAGCCAGGAGTTCAAAACCAGCCTGGGCAACATAGCAAGACCATTCCTACCAATATTTTTTTTTTTAAAAAGAAAGAACTCAAAACACAGAAAAACTAAATGTCATTACAGAAGATATATTTTATAAGAATCTCCTCAAAGAAAATGTGTACAAACAGAATGATGACTTCACAATATATTTTTAATGAAAAAGAGCATAAAGGCCAGGCGCAGTGGCTCACACCTGTAATCCCAGCACTTTGGGAGGCCAATGCAGGTGGATCACCCGAGGTCAGGAGTTTGAGACCAGCCTAGCTAACACAGTGAAACCCCGTTTCTACTAAAAATACAAAAAATTAGCCGGGTGTGGTGGTGCAAGCCTGTAATCCCAGCTACTCAAGAGGCTGAGGCAGGAGAATTGCTTGAACCCGGGAGGCGAAGGTTGCAGTGAGCCAAGATCATGCCATTGAACTACAGCTTGGGCAACAAGAGTGAGACTCTGTCTTAAAAAAAAAAGAAAAGAGCATAAAATATTATGAAAAGTTAAAAATAATATATAAATTTATGAGCAAAGTACACCAAATATCAATAGTAATTATTTCTAGATAAAAGAATTATAGACCATTTTAAATTTCTTTTGCTTACTATTTTTTTTTTTTTGAGACGGAGTCCCCCTCTGTTGCCCAGGCTGGAGTGCAGTGGTGCCATCTCGGCTCACTGCAAGCTACACCTCCCAGGTTCATGCCATTCTCCTGTCTCAGCCTCCCAAGTAGCTGGGACTACAGGCGCCCACCACCGCCCGGCTAATTTTTTGTATTTTTAGTACAGACGGGGTTTCACTGTTAGCTAGGATGGTCTCGATCTCCTGACCCCGTGATCCACCCGCCTCGGCCACCCAAAGTGCTGGGATTATAGGCGTGAGCCACCGCACCAGGCCAAATATGCATTTCTTATGTAATTTAAGTCCTGCAAAAAACAGGGAAAAAAATTATTTTTCAGCATTATACACCCCCTAACAGAAAATTACTTTAGAGGTAAGATTCCGCCACAGTACTCGGCTGGGGTGCTGGGGCCAGGCGCGGTGACTCATGCCTGTAATCCCAGCACTTTGAGCAGTGGAGGCAGGCAGACCACGAGGTCAGGAGTACAAGACCAGCCTGACCAACATAGTGAAATCCCGTCTCTATTAAAAATACAAAAAAAATGGCTGGGCGCAGTGGCTCGCGCCTGTAATCTCAGCACTTTGGGAGGCCGAGGCGGGTGGATCACGAAGTCAGGAGATCGAGACCATCCTGGCTAACACGGTGAAACCCCGTCTACTAAAAATACAAAAAAATTAGCCGGGCCTGGTGGTGGGCGCCTGTAGTCCCAGCTACTTAGGAGGCTGAGGCAGGAGAATGGCGTGAACCCGGGAGGCAGAGACTGCAGTGAGCCGAGATGGCGCCACTGCACTCCAGCCTGGGTGACAGAGCGAGACTCCGTCTCAAAAAAAAAAAAAAAAAAAAAAAAGATACAGAAAAATTAGTCCGGGCGCAGTGGCTCATGCTTGTAATCCCAGCACTTTGGGAGGCCGAGGCAGACTGATCAGGAGGTCAGGAGTTCGAGACCAGAGTGGCCAGCATGGTGAAACCCCGTCTCTACTAAAAATACAAAAAAAAAAAAAAAAAAAAAAAAAAAAAAATAGCTGGGCGTGGTGGCAGGCACCTGTAATCCAAGCTACTCGGGAGGCTGAGGCTTGAACCCGGGAGGTGGAGGCTGCAGTGAGCTGAGATCATTGCGCCACTGCACTCCAGCCTGGGCAACAGTGCGAGACTCTGTCTCAGAAAAAAAAAGAAAAAAAAGAAAATTTTCTTTAACATATGCAAGTAAATGCATTTCTTGGAAGAAACTGTCCATAGCTTTCAGATTTTCAAAAGGATCTCTGACACACAAAAGATGAGAATCACTTTTCAAATGAGAGTAGTAATCAACATGTAGGCTTAAAAAAGTTAGCAGGTATAATCTTTTCTATTTCTGGCCTTGACACATCCACTTTTTTCTCCTGAGGGGAAATGTTCTGTATGCATTTTACTATAATTTTTTTAAAAAGTTAATGAAGTAATTTAAATATGAACATAAGTGTATGCAGTAATTGTTCAGGAGTCCTATTTCTCTATATAAATAATGTGTGCATCAAATCCTACGGGAAGTATACATAATACAGATGCAATACAGTAGTCAAATTCCATTTTACCAAATTGGAACCAGAGTACAGTCATATCTCAGATATCTGCAAATTCAGTTCCAAACCAATGCAATAAAGCAAGTCACATAAATTTTTTGGTTTTCTTGTCCATGTAAAAGTTAGGTTTACACTATGCTGTAATCTCTTAAGTGTGCAATAACATCATGTCTAAAAAACTGTATATATCTTAATTTAAAAATACATTATTGCTAAAAAGTGCTAGTGATCATCTGAGCCTTCAGTGAATCGTAATATTTTTGCTGGTGGAGGGTCTTACTTCAAAGGTGTTGGCTGCTGACTGACCACTGTGGTAGCTGCTGAAGGCTGGAGTAGCTGGGGCAATTTCTCAAAGTACGACAACATTGAAGTTTCCCACATGGATTGACTCTTTTTCACGAAAGATTTCTCTGTAGCATGCGATGCTGTTTGATAGCACTTTGCCCACAGTAGAACAACTTTCAAAATTGGAGTCAATCTTCTCAAACCCTGCCACTGCTTTATTAACTAAGTTTGTGTAATATTCTAAATCCTATGTTGTCATTTCAATAATATTCACAGCATCTTCACCAAGAGTAGATTGCATCTCAAGAAACTGCTTTCTTTGCTCATCCATAAGAAGCAACTCCTCATCTGTTCAAGTTTATCATGAGATTACAGCAACTGGATCACATTTTCAGGATCCACTTCTTTTTTTTTTTGAGATGGAGTCTCGCTCTGTTGCCTAGGCTGGAGTGCAGTGGCATGATCTTGGCTCACTGCAAGCTCTGCCTCCCAGGTTCACGCCATTCTCCTGCCTCAGCGTCCCGAGTAGCTGGGACTATAGGCGCCCGCCACCATGCCCAGCTAATTGTTTGTATTTTTAGTAGAGATGGGATTTCACCGTGTTAGCCAGGATGGGCTCGATCTCCTGACCTCGTGATCCGCCCACCTCAGCCTCCCAAAGTGCTGGGATTACAGGCGTGAGACACCGCACCCGGCCAGGATCCACTTCTAATTCTAATTCTCTTGCTACTTCTACCACATCTGCAGTTCCTTCCTCCATTAAAGTCTTGAACCACTCAAAGTCATGAAGGTTGAAATCAACTTCTTCCAAACTCCTGTTAATGTTGATATTTTGACCTTTTCCCACAAAGCACAATTGTTCTTAAAGGCATCTAGAATGGTGAATCCTTTCCTGAAGATTTTCAGTTTACACACATTGCCCAGATCCATCAGAACAATCACTATCTATAGCAGCTACAGCCTTACAAAATTTATTTATTAAATAATACAACCTGAAAGTTAAAACTACTCTTCGATCCATGGACTACAGACTGGATGTTGTGTTAGCAGGAAACAAGGCAACATGAATTTCCTTGTACATCTCCATCAGAGCCCTTGGGTGATTGACCAGGTATTGCTATACAATGTCTAGTATTTTGAAAGGAATCGTTTTGTTCTGAGCAGCAGGTCTCAACACTGAGCTTAAAATATTCAGTAAACCATGTTGTAAACACATGGCTGTCACCTAGGCTTTGTTGTTCCATTTACAGAGCACAGGCAGAGTAGATGTAGCATATTTTTTAAGGGTCCTAGGATTTCTCAAGGCATGGTAAGTGAACACTGGCTTCAACTTAAAGTCACCAGCTACATTTGCCTCTAACAAGAAAGTGAGCTTGTTCTTTGAAGCCTAGAAGCAGATATTGACTTCTCTGTAGTTAGGAAAGTCCTAGATGGCATCTTCTTCCAATAGAAGGCTGTGTCATCTACACTGAAAATTTGCTCGTTGGGGTAGCCACCTTCATCCATTATCTCAGTTAGATCTCCTGGATAACTTGGTGCACCTTCTACATCAGCACTTGCTACTTCACCTTGCACTTTTATGTTACGGACATAGCTTCTTTCCTTACACCTCATGAACCAACCTCAGCTAGCTTCAGCCTTTCTTTCTACAGCTTCTTAACCACTCTTAGCCTTCACAGACTTGAAGCGAGTTAGGAAGGACTTGTTCTGGATGAGGCTATGGCTTAAGGGAATTTTGTGGCTGGTTCAATCTTCTACCAAGACCACTAAAACTTTTTCCACGTCAACAATAAGGCTATATGGCTTCCTTATCATTCATGTGTTCACTAAGAAGGACTTTTAATTTTCTTTAAGAACTTTTCCTTTGCATTCACAACTTGGCTAACTATCTGGCCCAAGAGACTTAGCTTTCAACTTAGCTTTCGACATGCCTTCCTCAAATAAGCTTAATCATTTCTAGCTTTTGATTTGAAGTGAGAGACACACAACTCTTCCTTTCACCTGAACACCTGGAGGCCACTGTAGGGTTATTAATTGGCCTGATTTCAATATTGTTGTGTCTCCAGGAACAGGGAGGCCCGAGGAGAGGGAGAGAGATGGGGGAATGGCAAGTCAGTAGAGCAGTCAGAACACACACATTTATTAAGTTCACTGTCTTTCATTGGCACGGTTCATGGTGTCCCAAAGGAATTACAATAGTAACACCAAAGATCTCTCATCACAGATCACCATAACAGATATAATAATAATGAAAAAGTTTGAAATATGACAATTACAGGCCAGGAGCAGTGGCTCACGCCTGTAATCCCAGCACTTTGGGAGGTTCACACAGGTGGATCACCTGAGGTCAGGAGTTCAAGACTAGGCTAACCAACATGATGAAATGCCATCTCTATTAAAAACACAAAATTAGCTGGGCACGGTGGCGCATGCCTGTAATCCCAGCTGAGAGGCTGAGGCAGGAAGATCACTTGAACCCAAAAGGCAGAGGATGCAGTGAGCCAAGATCATACCATTGCACTCCAGCATGGGAAACAAGAGCAAAACTCCGCCAATTCAATTCAATTCAATAAAATAAAATAAAAATAAATGAAATAGTATAATTATAAAAATGAGACACAGAGACATGAAGTGAGCATATGCTATTGGAAAAATGGGATTAATAGACTTGCTCAACACAGGGTTGCCACAAACTTTCAATTTGTAAAAAACATAGTATCTGCGAAGTACAATAAAGCAAAGCAGAATAAAATGAGAGGCATGTCTGTAACTCCATCAACATGATAATACCTGGAAAAGAGGTTAATAAATCTCTTGTGATCAATGAATAATTTTTTTCTTAACTTTAATAATGACAAGTAAATACAAACTACCAAACAAATGACAAGGAAATAGAAACTACCAAACAAATTCACGTTAAACCATGAAACACTTTTTTTGTCACTGGTTACTTCTGTAGCAACAAAGTGTATCTGAAAGCCCAAAAATATACTACAGCTGCAAATAAACCCCTGGGGCAGGCTGATGACTCTGGGTTCTGTGGGTCTTCACCAAATCCACACTGAAGTTGTTTTTTTGTTTATTTTTTTAATGGAGTCTCGCTCTGTCGCCCAGGCTGGAGTGCAGTGGCACAATCTCGGCTCACTGCAAACTCCGCCTCCCAGGTTCAAGCGATTCTCCTGCCTCAGCCTTGTGAGTAGCTGGGATTACAGGCGCCTGCCAATATACCTTTAATTTTTTATATTTTTAGTAGAGACAGGGTTTCACCAGGTTGGCCAGGCTGCTCTTGAACTCCTGACCTCAAATGTTCCGCCCACCTCAGCCACCCAAAGTGTGGGGATTACAGGCGTGGGCCACTGTGCCCGGCCTACACTGAAGTTCTAATCCTCCAATGACCACTAAGATTAGCCAGAAAGGCCACCCACCTGGAAAGAAGGCAACACTCATAATATCATTCATATATCCTATTAAAAAAAATCAGAATTTGTGAACAACTTACCTCCTTGCTCTATCTGCAATGCCTGAAGCTCCTCTTGCTCTAAAGATGAACATTCTGGGGTGGGCTCACAGCTGTCAGTGGCTGTCACAGAATTCAACATTTCTATATCTGACCCCTAAGGAAAAGTGATAATCTTTCAGTTATTTGCCTATTAGCTCCTCAAAGCTAGATCTGACTACATGTAAATGTTTCTTCCATTATTAAAAGTCTCAGATGCTGCCATACTCCAAAGGAACAGTATCTAATCAGACAAGCTTTGGTTCAATTTAGTCCACAAAGGCCTATGGCAAGAAAATGGCAGAATGGAGTCTCGGGTTTAAATTCTAAGTCAGGTCAGCCCAAAAGTGGAATGCTCTATTTTACGAGCTCAGGCAATAAATTTGAATTCCAGAGAATAAGGGTCTAAATTTGGTTATTTCTATAATAATTTGTTGCTACTTAACATTTATGGAACTACTCTAGACAAGGCACTTTGCTAGATGCTGTGGGGTATAAAAAATTCAAATCTGGCCGGGCGCGGTGGCTCACGCCTATAATCCCAGCACTTTGGGAGGCTGAGGCCGGTGGATCATCAGGTCAGGAGATCCAGACCATCCTGGCTAATACTGTGAAACCCCGTCTCTACTAAAAATACAAAAAAATTAGCTGGACGCAGTGGCAGGTGCCTGTAGTCCCAGCTACTTGGGAGGCTGAGGCAGGAGAATGGAGTGAACCTAGGAGGTGGAGCTTGCTGTGAGCCAAGATAGCGCCACTGCACTCCAGGCTGGGCAACAGAAGGAGACTCCATCTCAAAAAAAAAAAAAAAAAAAACCTCAAATCCATAGCTGGGCATGGTGGCAGGTGCCTGTAATCCCAGCTACTCAAGAGGCTGAGGCAAGTGAATCGCTTGAACGTGGGAGGCGGAGGTTGCAGTGAGCCGAGATTGTGCCATTGCACTCAAGCCTGGGCAACAAGAGCAAAACTCCGTCTCAAAAAAAAAAAAAAAAAAAAATCAAATCCAAAATTCAATTTTACAACATATTCAGAGAAACAGCCATATGCAAATAACTACTTATTATGGCAATATAAACTAAAAATGTCTAAAGCTTTAATGACATGGATTAAATAAACCTATAGGGTTAATGAATACTCTCCTTATACAATTTTAGACTATCTTTTTATTCTGAGGTTATCTTTCCTACTTTGATGTCAGACTGTCTTTTCATTAATAATAGCGGATTCCTTCCTTCCTTCCCTCCCTCCCTTCTTCCTTCCTTCCTTCCCTCCCTCCCTCTCTCTCTCTCTCTCCTTTCTTTCTTTCCTCTTTCTCTTTCTTTCTTTCTTTTTCTTCCTTTTTTTGTTGGGACGGTCTCCCTCTGTTGCCCAGGTTGGAGTGCGGCAGCATGGTCTCAGCTCACTGCAACCTCCCTGTCTCGGGCTACCATGATTCTCCTGCCTCGGCCTGCCCAGTGCCTGGGATTGCAGGCACACACCACCACGCCTGGCTGGTTTTTCTGTTTTTGGTGGAGACGGGGTTTCACCATGTTGGCCAGGCTGGTCTCCAACTCCTGACCTCCAGTGATCTGCCCGCCTCGGCCTCCCGAAGCGCTGGGATTACAGACGGAGTCTCGCTCACTCAATGCTCAATGCTGCCCAGGCTGGAGTGCAGTGGCGTGATCTCGGCTCGCTACAACCTCCACCTCCCAGCCGCCTGCCTTGGCCTCCCAAAGTGCTAAGATTACAGCCTCTGCCCAGCCACCACGCCGTCTAGGAAGTGAGGAACGCCTCTGCCTGGCCGTCCCGTCTGGGACGTGAGGAGCGCCTCTGCCCGGCCGCTGTGCAACCTTCCAAGGGTGAAGTGACAGCCTTCGTTGTAGAATGAATGAAGGCACTGGCACTTATTATATAACACCTTGGCAGCTATCTCAAGTCGTTGATGGTGGAGGTATTGGAATTATAGAAGAAAGCAAGCACACAAATTTGACTAAAGGCAATTTTGTGACTTCTATTGGCCCTGGCAAACCAAGGTTATTCTGGATGGAAATAGCCTTGAAAAGGTGATATATATATGAACGTATCTGATTTTTTTTCCCCATATAATTCTTACTTTGTGCATTTGAAATTCAGTTGTGCTTGTAATCATGGAAAAATAAAAGCATATATAAAAAAAAATAATAGCAGATCATACAATTTTTCTTTGTGTCTTAATTGCAAAACAAAGTTAATCACTAAGGTGATTCTGTCTTTCCCTATGTCCGCACTATAGTCTGCTGACACATGCAATCAAAAGGTCTGCATTCTCTTGAATATACATAACTCAAGACAGCAAAAATTAAAAGACTTCATGAAAAAAGCAGGGCCGGGCGCGGTGGCTCACGCCTGTAATCTCAGCACCTTGGGAGGCCGAGGCAAGCGGATCACGAGGTCAGGAGATCGAGACCATCCTGGCTAACACGGTGAAACCCCGTCTCTACTAAAAATACAAAAAAAAAAATATAGCCGAGCGTGGTGGCGGGCGCCTGTAGTCCCAGCTACTCGGGAGGCTGAGGCAGGAGAATGGCGTGAACCCGGGGGGCGGAGCTTGCAGTGAGCAGAGATGGTGCCACTGCACTCCAGCCTGGGCGACAGAGAAAAAAGTAGCGTTTAAGTTGAGCCCTAATGAGAATTTGGAATGCAAGACTCTGAGGTTGTCTATAGTGGCAGAAGAATGGTAGAGGCTAAAGCAAGTTTATGGATTAGGAATTGCTGGGGAAACCAATTCTGGCCCAAATCAGAATGGCGGTAATGGGAAATGAAAAGGAGACACATGTAAGAGAAATTAGCAAGAAAGAGTAGAACCTGGAAAGCAGATATAGAAGAAGAGAGATAAAAGTACAAATATGATTCAATCTGGGACACAATATCCAGTACAGAACACCCTAATGACATACTTGACTAAGTGCCAGAGGTCTGCTGTCATACTCCACCCTGCAGACTCACAGGTAAGACTCCCATAGCTGCCTTGCTCCTGTATTGTTAATTATCCTTGAAGGAGAAGGTGCTATGGGAGTTCATCTAATCCTTTGAAGAAAACAAGCTAAAAATAGAAAAGTCACTGAAGATTTTAAAAAGAAGAATCGGCCGGGCGCGGTGGCTCACGCCTGTAATCCCAGCACTTTGGGAGGCCGAGACGGGCAGATCACGAGGTCAGGAGATCGAGACTATCCTGGCTAACATGGTGAAACCCTGTCTCTACTAAAAATACAAAAAATTAGCCGGGCGAGGTGGCGGGCGCCTGTAGTCCCAGCTACTCGGGAGGCTGAGGCAGGAGAATGGCGTGAACCCTGGGGGGGCGGAGCCTGCAGTGAGCCGAGATCACGCCACTGCACTCCAGCCTGGGCGACAGCGAGACTCTGTCTCAAAAAAAAAAAAAAAATAAATAAAAAAATAAAAAGAAGAATCATCTCAATCTCAAATGATACAGTTGCTTTTAAATTTTGAAATTTTAATGCAGAAAAGGCAATCTTGTTTTTTTCTGTTAATGTTTTCCAAATATAACTACCTGAACCTTAACTAATAGTCTAAAAACAAAATTTTTTTAATTTTTGTTTTCTTTTTTTGAGACAGTTTCACTCTTGTTGCCCAGGCTGGAGTGCAATGGCACGATCTCTGCTCACCGCAACCTCCGCCTCCCGGGTTCAAGTGATTGTCCTGCCTCAGCCTCCCAAATAGCTGAGATTACACGCATGCGTGACCACGCCTGGCTAATTTTGTATATTTAGCAGAGACGGGGTTTCTCCATCTTGGTCAGGCTGGTCTCGAACTCCCGACCTCAGGTGATCTGCCCCCATCTTGGCCTCACAAAATGCTGGAACTACAGGCATGAGCCACCATGCCCGGCCTAAAATTTTTATTAAGAAAACAAGTGGCCGGGCACAGTGGCTCACACCTGTAATCCCAGTACTTTGGGAGGCCGAGGCGGGCGGATCACCTGGGGTGAGGAGTTTGAGACCAGCCTGACCAACATGGAGAAACCCTGTCTCTACTAAAAATACAAAATCAGTCGGGCGTGGTGGCACATGCCTGTAATCCCAGCTACTCCAGAGGCTGAGGCAGGAGAATGGCTTGAACCCAGGAGGCGAAAGTTGCTGTGAGCTGAGATTACGTCATTGTACAAGACAAGAGCGACAGCCTGGACAACAGGAGCGAAACTCCATCTCAAAAAAAAAAAGAAAACAAGTGAGGCTTACAATACCCTAAAAACAAATGGGAAAATTACAGATAAGTCCATTAAAACCTGGAGTAAGTACATTTCTGTTTATCAATATACTGCCATTTTTCTATAGTGAACATATATTACTGGTATGAGAAAATAAACAGAAGTACAAGGTATGTATACTTGTTGTATGTATATCAATCTTCTATTATAAAGTTCATTTTGTGATAGGGTTCTGGCCTTTTTTGTTGTTGTTGTTGTTGAGACGGAGTCTCGCTCTGTCACCCAGGCTGGAGTGCAGTGGCGCAATCTCGGCTCACTGCAAGCTCCGCCTCCTGGGTTCACGCCATTCTCCTGCCTCAGCCTCTTTGAGCAGCTGGGACTACAGGCGCCCGCCACCACGCCCGGCTAATTTTTTTTTTTTGTATTTTTTAGTAGAGACGGGGTTTCACCGTGGTCTCGATCTCCTGACCTCGTGATCTGCCCGCCTCGGCCTCCCAAAGTGCTGGGATTACAAACGTGAGCCACCGCACCTGGCGATTCTGGCCTTTTTCCTGTGAAGTTCTGCTAATATAACATAAGTGGAACACATGTTCTCCATTCTCCTTTCTGATCTGTTCAAATCCAGGACCTACTTTCTAGCTGCATAATCTTGGCCAAATTATTTAACCTCTCTAAGCTTTAGTTTTCTCAACTATAAAATAAGAATGAAAACAGTATGTATCACAGTGAAATATTCAAAATTATTTAAGAACAGGGTATGGTGGCATGTGCCTATAGTCCCAGCTACTTGGGAGGATCACTTGAGCCCAAGGAATTAAAGGTTACATGACACTATGATTGCACATGTGAATAGCCACTGCACTCTAGCCTGGGCAATAGAGCAAGACACTATCACTTTAAAAAAAAAAAAAAAAAAAAAGACAAAATTGGCCGGGTGCAGTGGCTCACATCTGCAATCCCAGCATGTTGGGAGGCCAAGGTGGGTGGATCACGAGGCCAAGAGTTTAAGACCAGCCTGGCCAAGATGGTGAAACTCATCTCTACTGAAAATACAAAAATTAGCTGGGCATGGTAGCAGGCGCCTGTAATTCCAGCTACTCAGGAGGCTGAGGCAGGTGAATCACTTGAGTCAAGTGGGGCAGAGGTTGCAGTGAGCTGAGATCACGCCACTGCACTCCAGCCTGGGCAACAGAGTGAGACTCTGTCTCAAAAACAAACAAACAAAAAAAGACAAAATTATATGAAAATGAAAGTAAAGCACAGGGCCTGACCAATAACAAACCTTCAATAAATATTTGCCTAATGTCTCAAAGCTATGTACAATAACGTAGAATATGTTGGCTCATGAAGCGTTTTCAGCAGTGAAGTTTAATATGAGAGGGAAAATGTTCATTGGAACTTTTTGCTTAAAGGTAGAAAAAGACTGATCTTCAAAGAACACAGTTTACATCACTGGTAACATTAATATTACAAATTACCTTATAAAAAGTATTAAATATCATACCTCATGACTGATGACAGTCCAACCACAAGATGAATCACTGTCACTGGAATTTTCAGACATCTTTCAGGTCTACAAATACAAAAACATATTGACTAATGAGACACACTTTTTTTAATTCTATAGGAAGCACTATATGTGACGCTAAGTTTGAAAAGTGGTTTACTGTCTTCCAGGTGAAACAGAGACAAGCCACCCATAGATTTACCATACAGAACACGACAGGACTGCATACCTGTATGAACAGATATAAGCAAACTTCTAAGATAAGGAGACCCTCCTGGACTAGAACAGTCTCAACAGTTATATTGTTGGAATGAGGAAGAAAGTTATATCTAAAAGAAAATGTAACATTTGGCCAGACAGAGGTGAAGGAAAAGGAGATTCGTGAATGGGGAGCAGGCAGCAACAGTAAAGGACTCTATTTTCAATGAACAGTAAGGTGTGAAAAACATGACTGCAGAAACTGAGAAGCAGAGGAAAACTGAAAAGCTCCTATGCCAAGAAAATGAAGTCTGTATGTTGGCAGCATGAAGCAATTTACATTTTTCAAACAGAGAAGAAACATGATCAAACTGTTTTGAGACAGAGTCTCGAACTGTCGACCAGGTTGGAGTGCAGTGGCGCAATCTCGACTTGCTGCAACCTCCGCCTCCCAGGTTCAAGTGATTCTCCTGCCTCAGCCTCCTGAGTAGCTGGGACTACAGGCACGTGCCACCACGCCCCACTAATTTTTGTATTTTTAGTAGAGACGGGGTTTCACTATGTTGGCCAGGCTGGTCGCCAACTCCTGACCTCGTGGGCTGCCTGCCTCAGCCTCCCAAAATGCTGGGATTACAGGCGTGAGCCACTGCGCCCGGCAATCAAACTGTTTTTATGAAAATAACTGTGTCAGCAATACTTCAGTTGTGTTAAAGTTGGGGCAGGGGGGAAGATACCAGAGGTTGGTTAGAAACATCTGGTCACTGGCAACAACCTGGACTCAAGCCCTAAACCAGCATACAATGGTCACTCCACCTGGTTTTTTCTTTTTCTATCTGAAACTCCTTTAAACTTCAAAACCCAACTTATTAAAGCAAATAGTATTCCTACCGATTTATTCTACATGTGTCTTATGCTTCTGTTATTGGACATATACTGTGAACACATTAGATCCAAGTTCTACTAGAACTCTAATGCAGACAATATGGAACTAGTGCTCAAATGAGAACAGGGCAAAAATACAGATCTATATAATCTGTTTTTAGCAGCTTTGTTTTGTTTTTTGGTATTTTTAGTAGAGACGAGGTTTCACCATGTTGGCCAGGCTGGTCTCAAACTCCTGGCCTCAAGTCAGATCTATATAATCTGTTAATTATTCTGGAAACTCTTGTACATTAATATTTCAAAAAGAGAGGATACAAACAGGTTGGTCGCTAACAGTATAAAAATTAACATGTTTCAAATGAATTATTCAAAACCTGAAATAAGATATTAATTGTGTGACTTTTAATGTTATGACAGAGCATTTTGTAATCGGTTCACCTGAGGTCATCTAATTTTTTTATTTCTAATTTCAATTAAGGCCCAAGCAGTTTATACCTCTATAAATTTAAAGGTAAACTTACAGAAAACTACTAGGGTAAAATAAATTTTTCTGTCCAGTCAGTAGAGGTTATCCAAAAAGCTACAGTTTAAATACCCTGTAGGATATTAACCACGTTTATACCTTAGCAATTTTATTTCAGCATTCTTTATTAAAGTGACTGTATAAATCCCAATTTCTCATTCAACCAGTCTGCATTCTTTATTAAACTGACTATATTTCTTTTCTTTTTTCTGAGCGTGACAGGGTCCTGTTCTGTCATACAGGCTTGAGTGCAATGGCGTAATCATGGCTCATCACAGCCCTGACCTCCCAAGCTCAATCGATCCTCCCATCTCAGCCCCATAAGAGGCTGGGCATGTGCCACTGTGCCCAGCTAATTTTTTGTATTTTTTGTAGGGACAAGGTTTGGCCATGTTGGCCAGGCTGGTCTGGAAGGCCTGGCCTCAAGCAATCTGCCCTCCTCAGCTTCCCAAAGCGCTGGGATTACAGGCGTGAGCCACTGCACTTGGCCTAAACTGACTACATAAATCCCAATTTCTCATTCCACTATTTTTCAGGACTTTCAAAAAAGTTTTTGATATGTATCAATGTCTACTTGTATGAGAATCATGTTTATAATAGCTTGAAAATTATGCATGACATAGAAATACACAAAGACTGAGCAATTAAATTTGCAGGGGGAAAGGAGAATGATCAACGAAGTAAATAAATGAGGCTGCAAATTTGATAGCATTTTTTAAAGTAAATTAACAGTTGTCAAAATTTAAAAATTGAGATACTACATTAAAATGAAGATTTCTGGAGCCGGGAGCAGTGGAGAGTGCCTATTAATCCCAGCTACTTGGGAGACTGAGGAAGGAAGATCCCTTGAGGCCAGGAGTTCAAGGCTGTTAGGAGCCATAACGATCATGCCTGTGAATGGCCACTGCACTCCAGACTGGGTAACACAGTGAAACCTTGACTCTTTAAAAAAAAAAAAAAAAAAAAAAAAAAAAAGGGCTAGGTGTGGTAGCTCACGTCTGTAACCCCAACACTGAGAGGCCAAGACAGAAGGACTGCTCAAGTCCGAGAGTTCAAGATCAGCCTGGGCAACATCACAAAAAACAAACAAAACGATTTCTGATTCCTCACTAAAAAAAAAAAATCAAAAGATCTGATGACAAGGAAAGATGTCCCAGTAAAAAAGGAAAAAGCATCACACAGGAAAAACAAAGGCAGAAAAATGTAAAAGAATATGAAAGTTCTTTAAAAAAATAAAAAATAAAAAAGACAATCTAGTACAAATGTAGTTTAAAAGATCAGATTTGATTTTGTTTTTTTTTGTTTTTTTTTTTGAGACGGAGTCTCACTCTGTCACCAGGCTGGAGCGCAGTGGCATCATCTCGGCTCACCGCAACCTCTGACTCCCTGATTCAAGCGATTCTCCTGCCTCAGCCTCCCGAGTAGCGGGAATTACAGGCACGCACCACCATGCCCAGCTAATTTTTGTACTTTTAGTAGAGACAGAGTTTCACCATCTCTACTAAAGGCCAGGAGATTCTCTATCTCCTGACATCGTGATCCATCCAACTCAGCCTCCCAAAGTGCTGGGATTACAAGCGTGAAGCCACCGCACCTGGCCATGATTTTTTTTTTTTAATTTTTGAGACAGGATCTCGCTTTGTCACCCAGGCTGGAGTGCAGTGACATGAACACAGTTCATTGCAGCCTTGACCTCCCAGGCTCAAGCTACCCTCCCACCTGAGCCTCCTGAGTAAGCTGGAACTACAGGTGTGCACCACCATGCCTAATATTTGTATTTTTTGTAAAGACAGCATTTTGCCATGTTGCCCAGGTTGGTTTCACACTCCTGAGCTCAAGTGATCCACCTTCCTTTGCCTCTCAAAGTGCTGGGATGACAGGCATGAGCGGTTGCATCTGGTCAGATTTGGCCAGGTGCAGTGGCTCACGCCTATAATCCCAGCACTTTGGGAGGCCAAGGCAGGTGGATCATCTGAGGTCAGGAGTTCAACACCAGCCTGGCCAATATAATGAAACCCCATCTCTACTAAAAATACAAAAAATCAGCCGGGCCTGGTGGCAAGCGCCTGTAATCCCAGCTACTCGAGAGGCTGAGGCAGGAGAATTGCTTGAACCCAGGAGGCGGATGTTGCGGTGAGCCGAGATGGCGCCATTGCACTCCAGCCTGAGCAACAAGAGGGAAACGCCCTCTCAAAATAAATAAATAAATAAAATAAAATAGCATATATTAAGATGGCAGGGCCAAGAGTGGCGGCTTGCACCTGTAACAGCACTTTCGAAGGCTGAGGTGGGAGGATCACTTGAGGCCAGGCATTCAAGACCAGGCTGGACAACATAGTGAGACTCCCCATCTCTACCAAAAAAATGTTTAAATCAGCAGAACACGGTGGCCCACAGCTGTTGTCCTAGCTACTTGGGAAGCTGAGGCAGGAGGATCACTTGAGCTCAGGAGTTCAAAGTTGCAGTGAGCTATGATTGCATGACTGCACTCCAGCCTGGATAACAGAGCAAGATCCTGTCTCAAAAAAAATTTTTTTTAAAGATAGGGAAGCAACTCAACAACCCTAGACCTGTGGGATGCAGGGAAGCAACATAATATTCCATGAAAAATATGAGCATCTAAACTTAACCAGTGTTGATGAGGGAAAGGGTTTAGAAGATAGTGGGAAGGGTTTTGAAGAGATTTGAGAAGACATGAAAGATTATTTTATTATTTTTATCATTATTTGGATGCAAGGTCTCACTGTGTCACTCAGGCTGGAGTACAGTAGTATGAACACGGCTTGCTGAGATGGGAAAATAGGGTCTGGAGGCAGGGAACATTAGGCCGATTCACACTTCAGCTATGACAGGAAATATCCTCTCCATAGGGCATACACCAAGTAAATGACTTTGTAACTTTACTTCACCTCTCCATTCACAGAGGGTGTACACCAAGGAAACCTCTAGAGGGTATTTAAACCCCCACAAATTCTGTAAAGGCGCCCTTGAGCCCCTACGCTAGGGCCCGCCACCACACTGTGGAGTGTACTTTCATTTTCAATAAATCTCTGACTTCATCCTTTCCTTGCTTTGTCTGTGTGTTTTGTCCAGTTCTTTGTCCAAGAAGCCAAGAACCTGGACACCCTCCACCAGTAACACAGCCTTGAACTCCCAGGCTCAAGTAGATGCTCCCATCTCAGCCTCCCAAGTAGCTAGGACTATACGGGTATGTGCCACCCTCCCCAGCTAATTTCTTTTTAAGAGTCGGGGTCTTGCTAGATTGGTAGGCTGGTCTCAAACTCCTGGGCTCAAGTGATCCACCCACCTTGGCCTCCCAAAGTGCTGGGATTACAGGTGTGAGCCACAGCCTAAAGATTATTTTATTAAAGGACTGAATAACCAACTATAGAAGGGAGAAAGTGTAGGATAGCTCCCAGGTTTCTGGTTTAAGCGACTGGGTAACTGGAAAAATTCTATATGAAACAAGAAGTAGGTGAGGGCTTTGTGATAAGAAAACTGGCTGAAGCCTAAAAAGCATTCTTTCTCCACTGTGTGAATGCTTCCCTCCTTCGCTTTGCCTGCTCCCATCTTCTAACAGATTTCAAAAAAAAGTAAAATACATTACTGACTTGGGACAACTTACCATACTTGCATTTCTCAAATCAATAAGCCCACTTTAATCAGGCCCCAGTTTAATGCTTTGTTTACTTCCTTGAGGGAAAGATAACATTGAAACCAGCCAATTATCCCACAGAACTGATCTGTATGGTTTCTTTGAATAAATACAGAAATTGATCCTCACAGTCTTAAAACTTGAGAAAGTTCTATTTGTGTTATCTAAGGTCCTTTCTTAGGAAACAAACCATCAGGCCTCCTCGATAGTATTAAGAAGCTGAGGCCGGGCGCGGTGGCTCAAGCCTGTAATCCCAGCACTTTGGGAGGCCGAGGCGGGTGGATCACGAGGTCAGGAGATCGAGACCATCCTGGCTAACACGGTGAAACCCCGTCTCTACTAAAAAATACAAAAAAAATTAGCCGGGCGTGTTGGTGGGCGCCTGTGGTCCCAGCTACTCGGGAGGCTGAGGCAGGAGAATGGCGTGAACCCAGGAGATGGAGGTTGCAGTGAGCTGAGATCGCACCACCGCACTCCAGCCTGGGGGACAGAGAAAGACACCGTCTCAAAAAAAAAAAAAAAAAAAAAAGAAGCTGAAACTTACTTAACAGATCACTGCAACTGGACAATGAGAAGCCAGAGCCTGCATGATTGCTTAACTGACCACCTGCTGCCTGTTGACCAACTTCTCTTCCTCACCCCTTTCTAATTCCTGTTTGCCCACACATGGTTACATTTCTTCTCTGCTATACAGACCTCTAATTTTAGTCAGTCAGAGATGGATTTTTGAGACTGATCTCCCATCTCCTTGGCTGCAGCACCCAATTAAAGCCTTCTTCCCTGGCAATACTCGTCCCTGTGATTGGCTTTCTGTGCGGCAAGCAGCAGGACCTAGACCAAACCCCTGGTGTTTTGGTAACACCATCCAGTCCAAAAGAGAAAAAAAGATTTCCCACTGGCCCTAACACCACCATGACAATTTAGATAAGCAAAACTAACAGGCTTACTAAAGAACCCTATTAATTCAGCTGTTCTCAAAATAGGCACGTACTACAATCAAAGCAAAAAAAAAAAAAAAAAAAGTAACTTTTTAAGCCCTATCCTAGACACAGTGAATATGAAAGCCCCCTGGCAGTTTGAACCTCCCCATTATGGCTAGAGATCTTAAAATGATAATCTCATTATGTCATTCCTTTAAAATGTTAAGATTTTCTTCAAGATAATGCCCCAAAGCCTTGAATATCAAGTATTTTATCTCTAGCTCTCATCTCTTTTAATTCATTCTGGCTTTGCCCAACCGTCTCAATTCCCCTCAAAATGCTTGGCTTTGTCTTTACTCCAGGGCTTTACATACTCTGATCAGTTGCCCATCCCTTTACCTCCACCCAAACTCCTCTGCTTGTCTCAGCTAACGGTTCACTTCCTTTGAGAACCATTCCTTGACCCCATCCATAAGACTATTATTTTCTGCATCTAGCACTTAATATAGAATATTGTACTGTAATTGCTTGTTTACCAGCCTATAATGTATTCCCAACACATACTGAATGAATGCTAAATACATATTAAGCAATCAATAAACAAGAAAGGTAACCATGTCTGGGTGATAGTGCAGTTAATTGTTCTTTACAGAGCTCAAAATTAAGCTGGGTGCGGCGGCTCACGCCCGTAATCCCAGCACTTTGGGAGGCCAAGGCAGGCAGATCACGAGGTCAGGAGTTAAAGACCAACCTGGCCAACATAGTGAAACCCCATCTCTACTAAAAATACAAAAATTAGTCGGGCATGCTGGCGTGCGCCTGTAGTCTCAGCTACTCGGGAGCCTGAGTCAGAAGAATTGCTTGAAACCAGGAGGTGGAGGTTGCAGTGAGCCAAGATCGCACCACTGCACTCCAGCCTAGGCAACAAAGCAAGACTCCACCCTCCAAAAAAAAAGAACTCAAAATTCTGGAGAAATCCATGAGCTTCCTCTCCCATCATTCTGACCATTGGTAAATGTATAAACCCTCCCCATTTTAAGAGCTTTACTAATAATAATTTAGAAATAAGCAGAATTTACAGGACAGTTACAAAGGCTAAGAAATCATACTTTGTGAAGACAATAAACTTGAAGCTCTGTTTAGGCTCAGGCTTCCTTTTATTCCTCAGAGTAGTTTCTTTAACTCGATCTCCAGTCATATATTTCCAATTGCTTTTGATGTCCCCTTGCAGGTTTCTCAAGTGTTTAACACACAACAGCTACAATACTGAAATCATCTTCCTGCTGCTCCTCCCATTTCTGCTAACTCACAGAATTGCAGTAGCCAAAAACAATACAGCCATTATAAGCAAGAGTCACCACACACTCAGGTCAAAAACCTTAGACTTATGTCGACAGAGTCAAACCCTGTAAAATATTTGAAGAGATTTATTCTGGGATAGATTTACGCTGAGATAGAGAAGCTTAATTCTAAAAAGGATGGTCAGGGCAAGCTTCATTGCTAAAGTATATGTGAGCAAAGATTTGAATGAGTGAGGCACCATTATATACAGTTAACTGGAGGAAGAGCATTTAAGACGAAATGAATAGTAGGTATAAAGCTGAGATCAGAGCTCTACCTTTGAGAAATAGCAAGGAGGCCTGTGTGGATCGCCTAGCAGGACAGAGGAGGAAGAGATTAAACACAAGATAGGCCGGGCGCGGTGGCTCACGCCTGTAATGCCAGCACTCTGGGAGGCCGAGGTGGGCGGATCACGAGGTCTGGAAATCGAGACCATCCTGGCTAACACGGCGAAACCCCGTCTCTACCAAAAATACAAAAAATTAGCCGGGCGATTAGCCGGGCGTGGTGGCGGGCGCCTGTAGTTCCAGCTACTTCGGACGCTGAGGCAGGAGAATGGCGTAAACCCGGGAGGCGGAGCTTGCAGTGAGCCGAGATGGCGCCACTGCACTCCAGCCTGGGGGACAGAGAAAGACTCCGTCTCAAAAAAAAAAAAAAAAAAAAAAAAAACCCACAAGATAATAAACAGGGTGGGGCAAGGGGACAGACTGAGAGGGCTTACAGATCCTAAGGCTCCTTTTAAAAAGCATTTTAGCTCTTCACTCTGAGTGAGAACTGAAAGTCACGGAAGGGTTTTGAGAAAAGGAATAAAAGATCACTCTGGCTACCTACTGGGACAGCACTGTGGGGGAGCAAAGGCAGAAGCAGGAAGTTCATTTGCATGGCTACTGTGATAATCCAGGTGAGACATGATGGTGGTTTGAACTAGAATGGTGGCAGTGAAGACAGCGAGAAATGGACAGATTATACACGGATTTCAAAGGTACAGCCAACAGGACTTCCTGATGTATTGAATATGGGGTATAAAGGATGACTCCTGGCCTCACCGACTACTAGAATGGAATAGCCACTGAGGTAGGAAGACTTCAAAAAGAGCAGGTTATGAGAAGAAAATCAGTAAATTGGGCAGGGTGTGGTGGCTCACACCTGTAATCCCAGCACTTTGGGAAGCCAAGGTGGGCAGATCACTTGAGGTAAGGAGTTCATGACCTGTCTGAACAACATGGTGAAACCCTGTCTCTACTAAAAATACAAAAATTGGCCAGGTGGTCTGTTGGATGCCTGTAGTCCCAGCTACTCGGGAGGTTGAGGCAGGAGAATCGCCTGAACCCGGGAGATGGAGGTTGCAGTGAGCCGAGACTATGCCACTGCACTCCAGCCTGGGAGACAGAACAAGACTCCATCTCAAGAAAGAAGAAGAAGAAAGATGAAAGACGAAAGAAGAAGGAAGAAGAAGGAAGAAGGAAGAAGGAAGAAGGAAGAAGAAGAAGAAGAAGAAGAAGAAGAAGAAGAAGAAGAAGAAGAAGGAAGAAGAACAAGAAGAAAGAAGAAGAAGAAAAAAGAAAACCAGCAAATTGGTTTGGGGCATTTTAAATCTGAGATAGTTATTATCACATCCAAGAGGAAACATCAAGTAGGTGTCTGGAGACTGAATTCAGGGGAGAGTTATAGGCTAAGTAAGTCATTTAAAAACACTGGTGGAGGCTGTCAAAATCTGTAAGAATAACACAACAATATCAATTTTACCTCATAAAATGTAACTGGAATGAATATTACCCGATATGATGGTGCCCCTCATCATTCCTAGGTAGCTACATTTTACTATGAAAAAGGTGAGGTTTCCATCACCATTATATCTTCTAGAACTAGAGAAGATGGAGAAGAATGGGAGCATTATTCTCCCACATGTCTACAACTCCAAAGTAAGGCAACCAATAGGCTATAGGCAAAGGCCTCAAAGTGCAGCTGTACCATCATGTGACCAAAGATAAGCGAGTCAGTCTGGAGTGCTTTCAAGAACGTATTTCTTCTCACACCAGTTAGAATGGCAATCATTAAAAAGTCAGGAAACAACAGGTGCTGGAGAGGATGTGGAGAAATAGGAACACTTTCACACTGTTGGTGGGACTGTAAACTAGTTCAACCATGTGGAAGTCAGTGTGGTGATTCCTCAGGGATCTAGAACTAGAAATACCATTTGACCCAGCCATCCCATTACTGGGTATATACCCAAAGGACTATAAATCATGCTGCTATAAAGACACATGCACACGTATGTTTACTGCGGCACTATTCACAATAGCAAAGACTTGGAACCAACCCAAATGTCCAACAACGATAGACTGGATTAAGAAAATGTGGTACATACACACCATGGAATACTATGCAGCCATAAAAAATGATGAGTTCATGTCCTCTGTAGGGACATGGATGAAACTGGAAAACATCATTCTCAGTAAACTATCGCAAGGACAAAAAACCAAACACCGCACGTTCTCACACATAGGTGAGAACTGAGGAATGAGAACTTATGGACACAGAAAGGGGAACATCACACTCCGGGGACTGTTGTGGGTTGGGGGGAGGGGGGAGGGACAGCATTAGGAGATATACCTAATGCTAAATGACAAGTTAATGGGTGCAGCAAACCAACACGGCACATGGATACATATGTAACAAACCTGCACATTGTGCACATGTACCCTAAAACCTAAAGTATAATAATAAAATAAATAAACAAATAAATAAATAAAATAAAATAACGTATTTCTAAAATACTTTTCAAAAGGTCTGGTTCTTTCCCCTCCACCAAAGGATATGAAAATGTCTGCTTTAAAACACATCACTTGAGAAAGGGAAGAGGATACAAGATCCCAACTAATGAAAACTTTTTTTTTTTTGAGACAGAGTCTTACTCTGTCGCCAGGCTGGAGTGCAGTGGCGCGATCTCGGCTCACTGCAACCTCTGCTTCCTGGGTTCAAGAGATTCTCCTGCCTCAGCCTCGCAAGTAGCTGGGATTACAGGTGCGCATCACCACGCCGAGCTAATTTTTGTATTTTTAGTAGAGACGGAGTTTCACCATGTTGGCCAGGATGGTCTCAATCTCTTGACCTCGTGATCCACCTGCCTTGGCCTCCCAAAGTGCTGGGATTACAGCCACTGCGCCCAGCATGAAAACTTTTTTGAAATCTACTTTTTGTCTAATAAACGTATGGAAATATTTTAAATGAGCCTATCCTCATCTGGAACATGAAACTGCATTCATTCATTCAACATATGCTTATTGAGTACCTACTGTGTGCCATGAACTCTTCTAAGTGCTGAAGATACAGGACTGAAAGAAAGAAAAGAAAAACAAAAGAAAAACCTCCCCCAAAGAAAAATACTTTTTGAAGACAGTTAGCCAGCTGGTGCCCAGTGCCATGGAGAAAAAAGTGAGGGCAGAGTAGGGGTGGGGATGGTGCAAGAACTGGAATGTTAAATAGGGTGGTTAGGGAAGGCCTCCTTGAGGTCTTGAAAACAGTTGTGAAGAATGAATGAGTAGTTTTCCATCTTTTTTGTGCCTGAACACAACTGAGATTTAGTTCTATGGATGAAACACCTAGAGATAAGCTAAATATTAAAAAGACCAACTGTCAGGCTGGGTACAGTTCAAGATTAGCCTGGCCAACATGGTAAAAACCCCATCTCTACTAAAAATACAAAAAAAAAAACATAAAACAAAAAACTAGCCAGGTGTGGTGGTGTGCACCTGTAGTCCCAGCTACTTGGGAGGCTGAGGCAGAAGAATGGCTTGAATCCGGGAGGCAGAGATTACAGTGAGCCAAGATTGTGCCACTGCACTCCAGCCTGGGTGACAGAGCAAGACTCCGTCAACCACATTGAATTCATATCTAAAATATCAAAATGAAACTGATAAAAAAGATCCTTAAGAAGCAAATGTAACTCATGAGAAGTAGGTTGAGCCTTCAGAGAGTAATTCAAATTATCTAGGTAAAAGGGACTGGAAAGTGAAGACATTCCAAAAGGTAGAGAAAGTACAAAACACAACAGCACAGAAACCTTACGTTCTAAGAACTCCACGAAAAGCCACAGGCCAGGCCCATTGGCTCACGCCTGTAATTCCAATACTTTGGGAGGCGAGGCAGGCAAATCGCTTGAACTCACGAGTTTGCAACCAGCCTGGGCAACATGGTGAAGCCCTATCTCTACTAAAAATACAACAAATTAGCTGGGCGTGGTGGCTCAAACCTGTAATCCCAGCACTTTGGGAGGATCACTTGAGACCAGGCTGGCCCGTGGCGAAACCCCATCTCTACTAAAAATACAAAAAAATTAGCTAGGCCCACATGGTGGCAGGAGCCTGTAATCCCAGCTACTCGGGAGGCTGAGGCACGACAACTGCTTGAACCCAGGAAGTGGAGGTTGCAGTGAGCCGAGATAATACCACTGCACTCCAGCCTGGACAAGATACTCTACCTCAAAAAAAAAAAAAAGGCCAGGGGTGGTGACTCACACCTGTAATCCCAGCACTTTGGGAGGCCGAAGTGGGCGGATCACGAGGTCAGGAGTTCGAGACCAGCCTGGTCAACATGGTGAAACCCCATCTGTACTAAAATACAAAAATTAGCCAGGCATGGTGGTGCGTGCCTGTAATCCCAGCTACTTGGGAGGCTGAGGCAGGAAAATCACTTGAGCCCGGGAGGTGGGGGTTGCACTGAGCAGAGATCACACCACTGCACTAAGGCCTGGGTTACAGAGCCAGACTCCATCTCAAAAATCAATAAAAAAGGCCAGGCACACTCCAGTGAAACTCTGTCTCAAAAAAAAAAAAAAAAAAGCAAAACAAACAGACAAAATTATAGATATTGCTAAACTGCTCTCCCAAAGGTACTACAAAGTTGCTGCCAACAACAACATATGAAAGTACCTATTTCTCCACAATCCGACCAACAGAGTAACAACCATCTTTAATTTCCGCTCATCTCATGAGCAAAATAATAAATTCCTTGATCTGCACTTCCCGGAAGACTTCAGTGGGGCTGTGCATCTTGTGTTTACTGGCTATCCTCATCTCCTTTTCTGTGACGCATCTATATTCGTATGTTCACTTTCCTATTGGATTGTCATTACTGATTTGTAGTTCCTTATAAGTTGGGTCATGAATTAATGTTCTAGCATGCCTCAAACATTTTTAAAGTATCTTTATTATGTTTCAAATTTTATACAGTCAATGTAGAGGCTGGAAAACAGGGTGTCCTTTATAGTATCGAGATTTTGTACCTTGTTTTAGAAAGTTTTTCCTGCTCCCAAGATTATGAAGTTATTCTCCTGTATTTTCTACTAATACTTCCAGAGTTTTTGGCTTTTACATTTAGCTGTTTAATTCATGCATTTGGATTTTTTTCTTTTGGTGTAAAGTGGAAATTAAACGAAATATTGAATATTCCATACTTTTTCTATAATTTGAAATGCCACGTTTTGTCATATAAAGTCCCACACATTTATTAATCCATTTCTGTGTTCTCTATTCTGTTCCACTGATGTATTTTCTATTCCTGAACCACTACAACGCTGGTTTAATTGCTATGGTACTGACGGCTTTCTATAGTGCCATTTTTCAACCTTCCCTGTCCCTCCCTAAAAACACAATACTGCTGGGCGAAGTGGCTCATGCCTATAATCCCAGCATTTTGGGAGGCCGAGGCGGGTGAATCACCTGAGGTTAGGAGTTCAAGACTAGCCTGGCCAATATGGCGAAACCCCGTCTCTACTAAAAATACAAAAATTAGCTGGGCATAGTGGCCCATGCCTGTAATCCCAGCTATTCGGGAGGCTGAGGCAGGAGAATCGCTTGAACCGGGAGGTGGAGGTTGTAGTGAGCCGAGACCATGCCATTGCACTCCAGCCTGGGCAGTAAGAATGAAACTCCGTCTTAAAAAAAAAAAAAAAACCACCACTACCCTATAAACATAGAGGCAAAGATGAAAGAGACTGCAGGTTACATACACTTATACCCAGTGCTAAAATTTTTTTCTTCCCACTCAAAAAGTCTGCCCGACTTTAAGATAAGTATTCTGTACAACAAAGACACACTCCTTAGTGTGACACTGAAAAGCTCCCACTATCTGGTTCTAACCTAACTTGCCACTAATCTGATTAGCTTTCCTCCTCATCTGGCCGAAGTAATTTAATTGCTGTCTTCTGAACACAGAATGGACAACCCTAACTCCATGTCTTCACTTCCTGAAATGCTTTTCTTCCTTCATTCTGATTTCTGTATTTAAAGCTGTCTTCTCCCATGAAATTTTCCTAGATCACTGTTTCTGACATACACTGATTTCATTTTCCCCTGAATCTATAGCATTTACTATACTTCTCAGCATAATTTGCCTAATGGTAGCTTACACTACTTACTTTTTTCCTTGAGCTACTTTATTAATTAGTATTAAGTTCAAAGTTTTGATAAATAGCTCCAATTTTATTTGTTAATGTCTTTATTATAGCTTTATTTTTAGAGACAGGCTCTCGCTCTGTCACTCACCCAGGCGGGAGTACAGTGGCGCCATCACAGCTCACTGTAACCTCAAACTCCTTGGCTCAAGCGATCCTCCCACCTCAGCCTCCTGAGTAATTGGGACTACAGGTACACACCACCAAGTCAGGCTAATTTTTGTATTTTTAGTAGAGATGGGGTTTCACCATGTTGGGCCAGACTGGTCTCAAACTCCTGACCTCAGGTGATCCACTCGCCTCGACCTTCCAAAGTGCTGGGATTACAGGCATGAGCCACCACACCCAGCCAATATGTACTTGTTTCTGAAATACTTTTTCTTTATCGTAAATATTCTATAAACAACCTAACTTGAAGTTAATCTCAAGGGTCAGATCCTCTCATAGCCAGAGATAACTTCCCCAGAAGGAAAAATCTAAACTCCATTATTTCTTTGGCTCAAAGACTAATGCTTTAAACATGAAATGTATTTCTCAGAGGACCTGAGATTTCATATTCAATGTAGTCTCATTGTTCATGAAATCAACTTAAAGATCCATTGGAGAATATTAAAAACAATAGCTACTTCCTATTGTCAAACTAGACTGATGACCATTCTTACACTTATAGAAGTGAGATTAAAACAAATCAAAACCAAAATTAAAAGCTCAACTACAGAAGTACACTGCAGTTTCAGGACATTTAATGCAACAGAGTGCAAAGTCACAGTCAGGAGAGGAGCCAGGTTTCCTTCAGTCTGGAAAAAGCCACCAATCTCTACCAAGAAATCAAATGAATACCCTATTTGACTTTTTTTCTTCATCAAACTTCCCAGTCAAAAAGTATTTATCACATCAAGGCATCACACTTCAAATATATAAGTGCTTTATGTAAATGCACTTAGTACAATAATACTTCCTATGAGTAGATAACTCCACCACTTACAAAGCAATTTCATTTTCATATCCGATTTAATCTTCGCAAATACCCCCCTAAAGGCAGCTTGCTATTATTTACAAATTCCAAATGAAAACAAACAGAAAATTATAAATACTTCCTCAACATCATTAAAAATCCTCTGATTTCAAACCTAATGCTCTTTTTACATTTCAACATGCTGGCAATATGAACCAGAAGTAAGATTTTGTAAGATTTTAAAAGAATAGTGATTTGGGTAAGTACTTAAAAAAGAAAAAAGATTTCAGGCTTTCTGTGATGACAGGAAAAAATACTTAACTCACACTTCTTATTTTCTAATACTTCCTCAGGTAATTCTATAGGCCCTTAAAGAGCTTTCCACACATTAAATACCCTTTGGGGGAAAAAAAATCCCTTTATTTATCACTTAATTACAATTCTTCCCATATTATAGGGCTGAATTTCATCTTAGAACTCAAATTGAGAGAAAATATAGCCAAGTTTATCTGGTGCAATACATTGCAAATGACCTTTGAAACCAAGTGTTTTAGTCTAGTTAAAATTAGGGAGCTGTCAGGAAGGAAATTTGTGAAAATGTAATCCTTTATCACTTACAATACTGCAACTTCCTCATCTTCCCCACAAAGAAACACAAACATAATTCAGCCTCCAGCAGTTCTGCACTGTTAGATGAGTCTGCATTTTTTGTTTAAAGTACCTTGGACTCAACAGGCCTTGCTGCTGTGTTCATGTTCTTAACATGTTCAAAAACTACTACTTCCATGATTTTAGCAGTTCATATGCACCTAATTTTTAAAAGTCTTTCTTTAACTTGAATAAGAATATAATTATACAACTCATACAACAATATTGTGGAATGAGTTAGTAAATCAGACATGTTAATCAATTATGAATTTTTCTTATGCCCTGTGAATAGACCCAAAGCCTAATAACATATTGAGCCAACTCAGTACACAGAATATACAAAATTATAAGGTAAAAAATATTGAAAAGAAATTGACATTTGGAGTAGGCAAGCTCCAAAGAAGGCAACTTAAGAAAACGAAGTATGAACACCATAACCTGAAAAACAACGTGTTACAAGTGTTTTTTGTAAAACACTTTAGAATAGATATTTTATCAAGTGTTAATGGGCACTTGGTGTTAAGGTAAACCCCCTTAATTTTTAAGAGCTGATAGTAGCAAAAAAAAAAAAAAAAAAGGTACTGTATATTACTAAGGAAGAACAGTGTAGCCCTTTACAACAGAAAGCAAAATGTGGGCCAATGATTTTACACTACTTACCTGTCCATATCCAACATAACCATAACAAAAAATAAAAACAAATAGACCTAAGCCAAAATATCAGACATATAAAACATGGTACTCAACGTGATTCAATGTTAACAAGTTTAAGATTTTCCAGGCTTAAGTGAAGAAAAGCTAAGCACTTTCACCTCTGATTTAACTGTACAAGGTGAAAAGAAACCAGATCAAAAGATGGGATGTACAGGCCAGACATGGAGCTCTCATGCCTGTATTCAGCACCCTGGGAGGCTAAGGCAGGAAAATCGCTTGAACCCAGGAGTTCAAAGAGACCAGCCTGGGCAACATAGCAAGACCCTGCCTCTACATAAAATTTTATTTTATTTTTTTTTTTGAGACGCAGCCTCGCTCTGTCGCCCAGGCTGGAGTGCAGTGGCGCGATCTCGGCTCACTGCAAGCTCTGCCTCCCGGGTTTACGCCATTCTCCTGCCTCAGCCTCTCCGAGTAGCTGGGACTACAAGCGCCCGCCACCACGCCCGGCTAATTTTTTGTATTTTTAGTAGAGACGGGGTTTCACCGTGGTCTCCATCTCCTGACCTCGTGATCCACCCGCCTCGGCCTCCCAAAGTGCTGGGATTACAAGCATGAGCCACCGCACCCGGCTACATAAAATTTTAAAATTAGGGCCAGGCGCGGTGGCTCACGCCTGTAATGCCAGCACTTTGGGAGGCCCAGGCAAGCGGATCACACGTTCAGGAGATCCAGACCATCCTGGCCATTATGGTGAAACCCCATCTCTACTAAAAATACAAAAATTAGCCAGGCATGGTGGTGTGTGCCTGTAATCCCAGCTACTCGCCTGTAATCCCAGCACTTTGGGAGGCCAAGGCAGACACATCACTTGAGGCCAGGAGTTCACAACCAGCCCGGCTAACGTGGCAAAACCCAGTCTCTACTAAAAATACAAAAATTAGGTCAGGGGCAGGGGGTCACGCCTGTAATCCCAGCACCTTAGGAGGCTGAGGCAGGCGGACCACCTGAGGTCGGGAGTTTGAGACTAGCCTGACCAACATGGAAAAAACTCTGTCTCTACTAAAAAATACAAAATTAGCCGGGCGTGGTGGCACATGCCTGTAATCCCAGCTACTCGGGAGGCTGAGGCGGGAGAATCGCTTGAACCCAGGAGGCGGAGGTTGCAGTGAGCTGAGATCTTGCCATAGCACTCCAGCCTAGGCAACAACAGCGAAACTCCGTCTCAAAAAAAAATTTAGTGGGGCATGGTGTCACATGTCTGTGACATGTGACAGCTACTGGGAGGCTGAGGCACAAGAATCACGCTTGAACTCAGCTTGAATCGCACTGTAATCCCAGCTACTAGGAAGCAGAGGTTGCAGTGAGCCGAGACTGAGCTACCATACAATACAGCGAGACTCTGTCTTAAAAAAAATATTAGCCAGGTCTAGGCCTGGTGACATGTGCCTGTGGCCCCAGCTATGTGGGAGGCTGGGTTGGGATCACTTGAGCCCAGGAGGCCGCAGTAAGTCGTATCTAGGCCACTGCACTCCAGACTAGGTGACAGAGCAAGACATCGTCTCCAAAAAATAAAACGAGATCTACAAATGCTACGAATTATCAGATCGTTATTTTCTTAGAGTCCAACTAATTCATTTATTGTCCCTACTCTCCAAATAATTTACACTTAAATTCATACAGTCTACAGATGCAGCAACAGGGACTTTGCCTGTGTTTTTTACTGTTGTTGCTTCTTTGGTGTTTTTGAGACAGTCTCACTCTGTCACCCAGGCTAGAGTGCAGTGGCATGATCTCGGCTCACTGCAACTTCCGCCTCCCGGGTTCAAGCGATTCTCCTGCCTCAGCCTCCTGAATAGCTGAGATTACAGGCATCCGCCACCATGCCCAGCTAATTTTTGTATTTTTAGTAGAGACAGGGTTTTGCCATGTTGGCCAGGCTGGTCTTGAAGTCCTGACCTCAAGTGATCCGCCTGCCTTGGCTTCCCAAAGTCCTGGGATTACAGGCATGAGCCACTGCACTAGGCCCTTATTTTCTTTTTAAAGTGATGTTCATAGAGTCCATAAATGGAATTGCTGCCATTTTTGCATAAGGGTGGGGCTTTCCACTAGAAAGTGAAAAAAATGATATACAAACTCTCAAAGTGCTGTTAACACTTGCATCCTTTTTTAAATGTTTTTTCTAGAGAAAACTTGAAAAATACAGGAAAGTACAAGAAAAATCATTTCTAGTTTCACTATCTACACTTTTATAACTGAATATCCTTTATTTCTTCTTTCTTTTTTCTTTTTTTTGAGATAGTCTCACTCTGTCACCCAGGTTGGAGTGCAGTGGCCAGATCTTGCCTCACTGCAACCTCTGCCTCCCAGGTTCAAGTAATTCTCCTGCCTCAGCCTCCCAAGTAGCTGGGATTACAGGCCCATGCCACCACGCCCAGCTAATTTTTGTATTTTTAGTAGAGACGGGGTTTCACCATGTTGGCCAGGCTGGTCTCTAACTCCTGACCTCAGGTGATCCACCTGCATGGGCCTCCCAAAGTGCTGGGATTACAAGCCTGAGCCACCACTCTGGGCCCTTTAACCCATTTCTAAAAGAAGTATGTTCACTTTTTGTTCCATGGTTTACAAAATTGCAATTACACTATTTTCTAAACTGCTTTCATCTAAGAAGGAGTATTTCCCACACCTTTAAATTGTATTTGGGCTGATTTTTAATAGCTTTTTTGATTGAAATTCCGTCCTTAGCGTAAAAGGTTAAAAATTATGAATTAAGGCCCGGCGCAGTGGGTCACGCCTGTAATCCCAGCACTCTGGGAGGCCGAAGTGGGCGGATCGCGAGGTCAGGAGTTCGAGACCAGCCTGGCGGACATGGTGAGACCCCCGTATCTATTAAAAATACAAAATTTAGGCCGGGCGCGGTGGCTCAAGCCTGTAATCCCAGCACTTTGGGAGGCCAAGGCGGGCGGATCACGAGGTCAGGAGATCGAGACCATCCTGGCTAACACAGTGAAACCCCGTCTCTACTAAAAAAAAAATACAAAAAATTAGCCGGGTGTGTTGGCGGGCGCCTGTAGTCCCAGCTACTCGGGAGGCTGAGGCAGGAGAATGGTGTGAACCCGGGAGGCGGAGCTTGCAGTGAGCCGAGATCGCGCCACTGCACTCCAGCCTGGGGCACAGAGCAAGACTCCGTCTCAAAAAAAAAAATACAAAATTTCGCTGGGCGTGGTGGCTGGCGCCTGTAATCCCAGATACTCGGGAGGCTGAGGCAGGAGAATCGCTTGAAACTGGAAGGCAGAGGTTGCAGTGAGCCGAGATCGCGCCACTGCACTCCAGCCTGGGCAACAAGAGCGAAACCCCCTCTCAAAAGAAAAAATACATATGAATTAAAATAATACCCTCACCATCTCCATTTTCTGCTATATGACCTGAACTCAGAAAAGAATAGTAAACCAGGCCGGGCGCGGTGGCTCAAGCCTGTAATCCCAGCACTTTGGGAGGCCGAGGCGGGCGGATCACGAGGTCAGGAGATCGAGACCATCCTGGCTAACACGGTGGAACCCCGTCTCTACTAAAAATACAAAAAAAAAAATTAGCCGGGCGTGTTGGCGGGCGCCTGTAGTCCCAGCTACTCGGAGAGGCTGAGGCAGGAGAAGGGCGTGAACCCGGGAGGCGGAGCTTGCAGTGAGCCGAGATTGCGCCACTGCACTCCAGCCTGGGCGACAGAGCAAGACTCCGTCTCAAAAAAAAAAAAAAAAAAAAAAAAAAAGAATAGTAAACCATTCACACTGGATGTGTGTGATAAATATCCCCTGAGACGTGTGGGACCCAATATGATTCTAATCTTAAAAGATACGATGCGTTAATAGCGATATTTCAAGCACTATCCTGTAGATTGGAGGAGACAAATCTAAAATTCATAGTACTATAGTTAGCTATTCTAGCTACAAGAATGCCCCACTGTGTTTTTCAATAAAAGTAGAGCAGAACAGTGCAAATTTCACCACTCAACAAAATACCTTACTTGGCGCTCCCAATAGTGCTAAACATAAACAACGCGTACAAGGCACTGCATGGGACAGCTGCTAATGAGGACAAATCGATTAGGGAGACCAAAGCTAAAGGAGGCCAGTGGAACTGGAGAAGGATATGGAGAAGTATTTGATCATCATCAGGCTGGCGTGCGAGCGGAAGTCTCCGGGCATTATTTAATATTTAATCTTTCTATTCCTGACATCACGGGGGCTCAAACGTCATCAAAAGACAGGCTGGCATTAAACCCGGCAGGGTGACGCACATAACATCTTACCATATGGATTTTCATCAGTCCAGACCGACAAGCACCTCAAAGCCTGCCCAGTGAAGGAAGAAGGGTGCCCCAGGCCGTCAGCTCTCCCACCCTTGGCGCGCAGTTCGGTATAGCACTCGGGGTTTGGAGGCTGCAAGACCACCGGACCGGAAGCCCCAGGGTCGGCTCGGGCCTCCGGGGCTGTGGACTCGCGCACGGCCCGAGGAGGTCGCCCGTGCGGCCGCCGACACCAGGCGTCAAGTCCCCGCCCGAGCAGCCCCAGCCCAGGAGGCGGACCCCGCCACTGCTCCTCTACTGAGCCGAGCGTGTCGGCGAGGGACTCAGACAGTCGGCACAAACCCCCTCCCGAGGTCTAAGCCCGCCTAGTACAGTACCTGAAGGGGCAGCGCCACCTCCGCCCGATTGTGCTGGCTGCCCCAGTGGCGGCGGTCACAGCTCGGGCGCCAGTGACGCCTCTTATAAAAACAACAACCTGCTCCCAGGCGTCGGCAGCCGGCAGGCGGTGACCGGCTGGGTGCCGCAGTGCATGCCGGGACGCGTAGTCCCGCTTGCGCCTCCTGCCCGGCAGCGGTGAAGAGAAGAACTACCACTCCCGAAAAGGAGCGCAGGCCGCCGCCGGGCGGCTGCGGGAAGCTGGGCCAGGCGGCCGCAGATCCCCACAACATCCGGGAGCCGGCGACCACTTCCAGTTGCTATGGATACGAGTTCCAACCTCCAGAAAGAATTCGTGGTTTCACCCGGGAAAACAGCTCCCGAGATTAAACGGATAGGTTTACACATACTGATCCACCCAGCTATTCATCTTCTATTTGCTGCTTTAATTGGGTGCGGTTAAAAGGCCACGTCCCTAGGCGTTCACCGGCTTTCTTGCCATCTGCTGCGTGAAAACTGACTTTGCCAAAAACATTTACAAAGAAGATAGCGCAAATGACAGACCGCGACCGAGTGAGTTTAGGCAGAGGGCTAGATGTTTGGGAATGTTGGTATTCGCTGGTATAATTTGAGGCACCACCTACTCCTACCACCCCCAACCCCACAACCCCGAAAAGCACTTTACAAGGCAACTACTGAGCTTCTACATTTACACTTGTAAATGCACGTTTCCTTAAGTCCGAATAGCCTCTGAAGGTGTAAAGACCATCGGGATTGTATGCACTCATAGCCTATTGTTGCAAACTGTTCAGCGATGGTTTTGAACAAGAAAAACGTACTTTGTTAATTGTATACTTATTTAAATTGTACTTTGTCAAAGAAGGGAGTTGTTTTGAAAAAGGATTTGGTGGCCGGGCGTCGGGGCTCACGCCTGTAATCCCAACAATTTGGGAGGCCGAGGTGGGTGGATCACCTGGGGTCAGGAGTTCCAGACCAGCCTGACCTACATGGTGAAACTCCGTCTCTACTAAATACGAAAAATTAGCCGGGAGAGGTGGTGCGTGCCTGTAATCCCAGCTACTTGAGAGGCCGAGGCAGCAGAATTGCTTGAACGTGGGAGGCAGAGGTTGCAGTGAGCCGAGATTGCGCCACTGAACTGCAGCCTGGGCAACAAGAGCAAAATTCCGTCTCAAAAAAAAAAAAAAAATCTTACATTTATATTCACTCTTTACAGAAGCAATAAAAAGTTTAGGTTTCATTCTCTGTCCCCTAATCGTGGTAAAAGTAAATAAATAAATGAAAAACATTAATAATAAACATAAACATTAGGAAGGAAGACGGTGGGCCTGAGCAGAGACAAAAGAGTGCCTCAAAATTAGGCCATATTTTTTATTTTTGCTTTTCTATTAACTATATTCCACATCAACAGTGACATCAAAAAATCTTAATTTTATAATTACAGCTTCTGCGATGGGCATTATTAATCAATGGCTTGTTTTCATTTATCTTTTTAAGTGTATATGTAACTATACCGAAGGACTTCGAAAAGTCAAAGTGGTCTGGCTTTCTCTAACTTTAACCGAAAATTAAATTACTAAGAAAGCTAATACCAGCTACTGGTAGATTTTTATACCTTTCAAGCCACTTTCACAGGCCAATTTTAAGATGTAATTTCTTCTGAAAAATCATTTACAATTTTAATTAACCTTTTTATCATTTAATAAAAGTTGATGACATGGCAGATAATTTGAACTCATCCTTTTATTATTCTTTATATTGGCTGTTTGTTTCGTTCTTAACTATAGTCAGTTTGAACTGCACATTTTAAGAATATCAGGTTTGAAGAAGGTGAAACCCATATAAGAAAACTGCAGTGGTTGTCTATGATGTAAAGTATAAAGCAATGGGCCTTTTGTTTCTGAATCTATAAACATTTGTGAATTATCCTGCAAATCTAAAAAATTTTTAATTTAAGATTTAACTTTTCCAGATTTTGTGGTACTAATTATGCCAACAAAGTTTATCAGCTAATTTGTCTTCTGTTTTGACTAGATTTCGTTTTCTGCATTATGTTTTGAGCCAAAGCTGATCGAAATTCTAGAACCAGTAGTAAGGAGGGTCATTTGATAACAAGAAGAGTTCTCAGCTGGGCGCGGTGGCTCACGCCTATAATCCCAGCATTTAAGGCCCAGTACTTTGGGAGGCCGAGGCAGGCGAATCACCTGAGGTCGAGAGTTCGAGACCAGCCTGACCAACATGAAGAAACACAGTCTCTACTAAAAATACAAAATTAGCCAGGCGTGGTGATGCATGCCTATAATCCCAGCTACTCGGGAGGCTGAGGCAAGAGAATCGCTTGAACCCGGGGGGCGGAGGTTGCAGTGAGCCAAGATCGCGCCACTGCACTCCAGCCTAGGCAACAAGAGCGAAACTCCATCTCAAAAAAAAAAAAAGAGTTCTCAATGACTGAAGGAGATAGTATTAACAACAACAAAATCAACAAGTTGCCCTGGGCAACCTGCTTAGGTGCCCATAAAAGTAAATTACAGTGGTACTTTTCTGCACAAGTCACAGGGCCTCCACCTTCCACCTGTAAAGCTTTCCCCTGTGCTGAGGAAACCTAGAAAATTTGAGAAAAGCTGATCAGTTGAGATACCATCAAAATTTTAAAATTCTTATGATTTACTATTATCCAGTATCTGTGTTGTTAATATTTAAAACAAATTAATAAGCAGTATCAAAAAGAATAAATAGCAAGATCTGATGAGAATAACATTGATGACATTCAGTGAACCTGAGTTCTATTTCCAGCTTTGCCAACTACAAACTTGAGTATTAAGTGAATATTAGCAAACCATATTATGCTAATACAAGGTTATTAACCTGTACGTTTCAGAACTGATTCTGGAAGATCATACATTGAGGTAAACCTGAAAAAAAATAATAATAAAATTTGGTGAGGCACGGTGGCTCACGACTGTAGTCCCAGCACTTTGGAAAGCCAAGGCAGGCGGATCATCTGAGGTCGGGAGTTCGAGAACAGCCTGGCCAACATGGTGAAACCCCATTTCTACTAAAAACACAAAAATTAGCCAGGTGTGTTGGCAGGCACCTGTAGTCCCAGCTACTCTGGAGGCTGAGGCAGGGGAATCACTTGAACCCGGGACACAGAGGTTACAATGAGCTGCGACTGCGCCACTGCACTCCAGCTTAGGCGACAGAGCAAAACTCCATCTCAAAAAATAAAATAAAATAAATAAAATAAAATAGTGATAAAAATTGATTCAACTTGGCCACGTGCAGTGGCTCACACCTGTAATCCCAACACTTTGGGAAGCCGAGGCAGGTGGATCACTTGAGGTCAGGAGTCCGAGACCAGCCTGGCCATCATGGCGAAACCCCGTCCCTACTAAAAATACAAAAATTAGGCTGGGCACAGTGGCTCACGCTTGTAATTCCAGCACTTTGGGAGGCCGAGGCAGGTGGATCATCTGAGGTTGGGAGTTCGAGACCAACCTGACTAACATGGAGAAACCCCATCTCTACTAGAAATACAAAATTAGCCAGGCATGGTGGTGCATGCCTGTAATCCCAGCTACTCAGGAGGCTGAGGCAGGAGAATGGCTTGAACCCAGAAGGCGGAGGTTGCGGTGAGCTGAGATCACACCATTGCACTCCAGCCTGGGCAACAAGAGCAAAACTCCTTCTCACAAAAAAAAAAAAAAAATTTTAGCCAAGCGTGGTGGCACGTGCCTTTAAGCCCAGCGACTTGGGAGGCTAAGGCAGGAGAATTGCTTGAACCCGGGAGGCAGAGGTTGCAGTGAGCCAAGATCACACCATTGCAACTCCAGACTGGGCAACAGAGTGAGACTCTGTCTCCACAGAAAAAAAAAAATTGATCCCATTCATATCGGGATTCACCATTTACATCAAATTTTCTTTCATTTAATCTCCACAACCATAGGAACTATGGCAGATTTTTATTTACCAGTTTTACAGATAATATACAAATAAAGGTGAAATGATAAAGTGTGAGAACCTAGGTCATAGTTGCTGCCTTGTGCTACTCTTCCAACACATCACGTCCAGCCCTCTTTCGCTTATGATTATCACTAAAGCAAAACATGAAAACATAGTATACTACACTATGATTCTGCCTCAAGCTTATAAAGTTAATAAATTCTGTGGAGTTGGCAGAAGAGATATGAGAGGTCAAATAATCCAGGCTCCACATTTTACAAACAGATTTTAGGCACAGAGAATCTAAGTGACTTGTCCAAGTTTAAATTGCTTTACATTTGATTCATATTTTCAGTCCCCTTATTCATGGAAAAAGACTTTCAAAAACTTTAGTAAGGCGGCCGGGCGTGGTGGCTCACGCCTGTAATCCCAGCACTTTGGGAGGCCGAGGTGGGAGGATCATGAGGTCAGGAGATCGAGACCATCCTGGCTAACACAGTGAAACCCCGTCTCTACTAAAAATACAAAAAATTAGCCGGGCGAGGTGGCGGGCGCCTGTAGTCCCAGCTACTCCGGAGGCTGAGGCAGGAGAATGGCGTGAACCCCGGGGGGCGGAGCCTGCAGTGAGCCGAGATCGCGCCACTGCACTCCAGCCTGGGCGACACCGAGACTCTGTCTCAAAAAAAAAAAAAAATTTAGTAGGGACACTATTCGGGTAGAACATTAATAATTGACTGAAAGCTGGACACTGGTGGCATGTGCCTGAAGTCCCACCTTGAGAAGCCAAGGCCTGAGGATAACTTCAGCGCAGGAGTTCCAGGTTGCAGTGCACTGTCATCCCATTTGTGAACAGCCAATGCACTCCAGCCTGGGCAACAAAGGGAGATCTCTGTCTCAAAAAAAAAAGAAAAAGTTGATGAAGAGTAGACTGAATATGGTTTTATAGTACTTTTAAGTTAAAAGCTGGGGAGTAACATGGTAGCTCATGCCTGTAATCCCAGTGCTATGGGAAGCCAAGGCAGGAGGACTGCTTGAGACCAGGAGTTCAAGACCAGCCTGGGCAACATAGCAAGACCTCATCCCTACAAAAAAATTATAAAAATTAGCTGGGTATGGTGGTGTGCCTGTAGTCCTAGCTACTTGGGAGGGTCACTGGAATCCAGGAGTTTGAGGCTGCTGTGAACTATGATCACTACTGCACTCTAGCCTGAGTGACAGAGAAAAACTTTCTCCCTTCCCCACACCAAAACAGTTAATTAAAAGCTGCCCTTTAAGAATGTTTTTAAGGGCCGGACATGGTGGCTCACGCCTGTAATCCCAGCACTTTGGGAGGCCAAGGCACGCAGATCACCCGAGGTCGGGAGTTCGAGACCAGCCTGAGCAACATGGGTTTTTTTTTTTGAGATACAGTGTTTTGCTCTGTCACCAGGCTGGAGTGCAGTGGCGCGATCTTGGCTCACTGCAACCTCCGCCTCCCGGGTTCAAGGGATTCTCTCCTGCCTCAGCCTCCCGAGTAGCTGGGACTACAGGCACATGCCACCACGACCAGCTAATTTTTGTATTTTTAGTAGAGATGGGGTTTCACCATGCTGTCCAGGATGGTCTCCATCTCTTGACCTTATGATCCGCCCACCTTGGCCTCCCAAAGTGCTGGGATTACAGGTGTGAGCCACTGTGCCTGGACTAAACATTGTTATATTAATTTATCAGGCCATCATCAATGCAAAGTGCTTTTCAGTGCCAAAATTATGTATCATCTATATATAAAATTATATATATATATATATTTAATTTACATATTACATTGTAGTAAATGGCACCACCATCCACCCAAGTGTTTGTCCAGAAACCTGGAAGTTATCCTAGATCTGTCCCTTTCCCTCACCACCTACTATATATTGTCATCATTACTCACGTGGACTACTGCAGCTCTTCACCACATTCACACAGGCCCTAACAACAGCCAAAGTAATTTTACTAGAATTTTATTACATCATGTCACACCTCTCCTTAAAACCCTTCTATAACTTTCCATTGCTTTTACAATAAAGATTCAGATTTTAAACACAGTCAACAAAACCCTAAGAGATCTGACCCTTGGCTGTCTATTCTGATCTCATGACATTTTCCCCCTAATTTACTTGACTTTTGCCATACTTTGTCCCCGCCTCTATCTTTTACTTCCTTGCCTTATAGTCAGTCTTAGATTGAATGGTACTTCAGTGGAATGGCTTTCCCTAATCCCCAACACTAGATTAGAACCCTCATTCTGTCCTCATTAATATCTTGTATTTTTTTTCTTCATAGCAGTTATCGCAATTGTAATTATTCAGTTAGCTATGTAATTAGTTGTTTAATGGCTGCCCACATACCCAGGCTAACCCTGGATGTTTATCTTGTTCCTTTCTCACTCTAAAATCAAGCTGTACTTCCCCTTCTAACTATGACTTACACCGATTTTTCCCTATGATTTACAGATTTTTAAATAAATTCTCATAGTTCTAGTACAGAATGTTTAAAAAGCCACCTTATGCATATTGTTCACAAGTTTGCTCTGTGTACAGGTGTATGTGATTTTAACGGTCGTCTTCAATGTCAAGGGAAGAGGCCACCAAACAGGCTTTGTGTGAGCAGTAAAGCTTTTTAATCACCTGAGTGCAGGTGGGCTGGGTCCGAAAAGAGAGTCAGCAAAGGGAGATAGGGGTGGGGCTGTTTTATAGGATTTGGGTAGGTAATGGAAAATTACAGTCAAAGGGGGTTATTCTCTGGCGGGCAGGGGCAGGGGTCACAAGGTGCTCAGTGGGGGAGGTTCTGAGCCAGGAGAAGGAGTTTCACAAGGTAATGTCATCAGTTAAGGCAGGAACCAGCCATTTTCACTTCTTTTGTGATTCTTCACTTGCTTCAGGCCATCTGGATGTATACATGCAGGTCACTGGGGATATGATGGCTCAGCTTGGGCTCAGAGGCCTGACATTCAATGCCCTCAAGAGAACAGAATTCCTGAAAAAGGGAAGTTGGTGGGACTGAATTCAATTTTATTTTTTTCAGAACTTTATAATAGAGAATGATTTTGTGTGTTTCTCTTTTAGGATAAGAAAAGTACTTCACCTTCAAATTCATACACAGAAATGAAATCTGAACAACTGCCTCCTTGTGTGAACCCTGGCAATCCTGTGTTTTCATGTATGTTGGATCCAAAGACACTCCAGACAGCCACCTCACTATCAAAACCTCAAATGATTATGTATAAAACCAATTCAAGTCATTATGGTGAATTTCTACCTATTCCACAGTTTTTCCCCTGCAATTATACTCCAAAGGAGCAAGTATTTTCAAGCCATATCAGAGCAACTGGATTTTATCAAAATAACACTCTAAATACTGCACCTGACAGAACCAGAACTCTTGATTTTCCTAATATTCAACACACTCTATGAAAATATATTCCTTTGTATATTGAATATATTCCTTTGTATATTGAAGAGAAAATATACTCGGGAAAAATGAGTGTTAAATCTAAGGGTAGAATACCTAATTAAGAAGATAAAAAGTTTTGAATCAATTTTTAAAATAAAGTATTTCAACTGATAACTACATGACAGTGACTTTTTAAATGAAAATATGTTCAAAATAGCAAAATAGAAGGTAGAAAGTGTAATCCAAAAGCTTCAAAAGCCTTTCATATTTTATTTACTTATCTATTGAATATACTTATCAAGACAAAGGAACACAGGAGCTGTAAGAAAAAAAATTGATTTAAGGAAGCTTCTGACCAACAATTTCACACTTTTTTTTTTTTTTTGAGATGGAGTCTCGCTTTGTCGCCCAGGCTAGTGTGCAGTGGTGACTCACTGCAACCTCCGCCTCCCAGGTTCAAGCAATTTTCCTGCCCCAGCCTCCCGAGTAGCTGGGATTACAGGCACTCGCCACCACACCCAGCTAATTTTTTGTATTTTTAGTAAAGACGGGGTTTCACCCTGTTAGCTAGGATGGTCTCAATCTCCTGACCTGGTGATCCGCCCACCTCGGCCACCCAAAGTGCTGAGATTACAGGTGTGAGACACTGTGCCTGGTCAACACACTTATATTTTTTATTTTTGGAGACAGGGTTTCACCTTATCTCACCCAAGCTGGAATGCAGTGGCATGATCATGGTTCACTGCAACCTTGGACTCCTGGGCTCAAACCATCCCCCACCTCAGCCTCTCGACTAGCTGGGACTACAGGCACCAACAACCATGCCCCCAGCTAATTTGTGGGGTGTGTGTGTGTGTGTGTGTGTATGTGTAGATGGAGTCTCACTGTGTTGCCCAGGCTGATCTCAAACTCCTGTCCTCAAGCAGTCATCTTGCCTCGGCCTCCCGAAGTGTTGGGATTACAGGAGTGAGCCACACTGCCCAGCCAATTTCCCACTTTTAACATTTTGTTAGTTCCCACTGCTAGGCTGGTGGAAGAGAGAACTTGTAATTTATTGATTCATTTAGCAAATATTTTTTGAACCCTGACTGATGGCAGACTGTACTATGCAAATAGAGATACAGAGATAAAAGACAGTTATTTTTGTTTTAATTAACAATATTGGCCGGGTGCGGTGGCTCACGCCTGTAATCCCGGCACATTGGGAGGCCGGGGCTGGTGGATCACCTGAGGTCAGGAGTTCAAGACCGGCCTGGCCAAAATGGTGAAACCCCATCTTAACTAAGATACAAAAAAATTAGCTGGGCATGGCGGTGGGTGCCTGTAATCCCAGCTACTTTGGGAGGCTGAGGCAGGAGAATCACTTGAACCCAGGAGGTGAAGGTTGCAGTGAGCTGAGATCGCGCCATTGCACTCCAACCTGGGCAACAAGAGCAAAATTCTGTCTCAAAAAAAAAAAAAAAAAAAAGTATTTTGGGAGAATGAGATTAGCAAATTAATATGTGATAATTTTTGTAATGTAAAGTAGGCAGTATACACAGGCCTTTCAGACAGAGACAGAATTGCTCAAACTGAGACCAGAGAGATCAGAAGAAGTGTCCTGGAGAACATAAAGCTAAATCAAAAGAAGGTTATTCTAGGGAGAAGAAACTATATGGATAAAAGTACAAAGATGTGAGATAATGTGGTATATTTTTAAAAATGCAATTAATTTTATATATCTTCAACATAGTGTGAGCAGTGGTAGGTGACAGGCTATACAATTCTTTAAAATCTGTGATTCTACTGCACACACAGATTTATTTCAGCTGCCATCTGTTTAAACCATGTTGATAATTGGGTCTGAGTACCTTTCTGGAAAAAAAAAAATCATTGTTATTTTCCCCTGTTGGTTTCAGTTCAGGATATTACCATCAATTAGAAAGAATAAATTTGTGAGTCATTAGGGGATTATAAAAGTTGAATCTTCTAATCATAAAAGTTGCTTGATGTAAGGAAACAGCTCAAACTCTGCAGACTCATCAACTTCTTCCAATTACCCCCAAAACTGATATTTGGTAAAGGCACAAGCAAGAAGAAAAATTAATTTTTTTCACTTCCTCAAAACATCAAATAGTGAGGCACTGCACAAGATGTCCAAGTGAATTATGCAATAACATTTTAGTTTATTAGCCTGTTCTTGCAGTATAAACCATACAAACCATTTCCCCCTTCACTGTAGGTGCCCAATTCACGGCAAGTGAATTTACCTTTTTATATGTAGAATCTGGATACTAACCTAAAATTCCTGCCTATGGCAGTGGTGCACCGTTTGGTCATTTTTGTTGTTGCTAAAATTCTCAGGATTGGCTGGGCACGGTGGCTCACACCTGTAATCCCTGTAATTTTGGGAGGCCGAGGCAGGCAGATCACTTGAAGTCAGGAGGTCGAGACCAGCCTAACCAACATGACAAAACCCCGTCTCTACTAAAAATACAAAAAATTAGCCAGGCATGGTGGCGTGTGACTATAGTCCGAGCTACTTGGGAGGCTGCGGCAGGAGAATCGCTTGAACCCAGGAGGCAGAGGTTGCAGTGAGCCAAGATCACACCACTGCACTGCAGCCTGGGCGATAGAGCAAGACTCTCTCAAAAAAAAAAAAAAAAAAACTCTCAGGATATGCCGGGCACAGTGGCTCACACTTAAAATCCCAGCACTTTTGAGAGGCCGAGGTGGGCGGATTACAGGAAGCCAGGAGTTCAAGACAAGCCTGGGCAACATGGTGAGACCACATCTCTACTAAAAATACAAAATGCTTAGCCAGCCATGGTGGTGCATGCCTGTAATCCCAGCTACTCCAGAGGCTGAGGCACAAGAATCTCTTCAACCTGGGAGGTGGAGATTGCAGTGAGCTGAGATCATGCCACTGCACTCCAACCTGGGTGACACAGGGAGACTTCATCTAAAAAACAATAATAATGAAATTATCAGGATAAGTAGCTGAAAATCAAGCATATCATCTGGAATTTCATTATGTACACAGTCATTCAGTGCCCACTGAAGTCCCAGGACAGGCTGGGCATGGTGGCTCACGCCTGTAATCCTAGTACTTTGGGAGGCTGAGGCAGGCGGATCACCTGAAGTCAGGAGTTCAAGACCAGCCTGACCAACATGGAGAAACCCCGTCTCTACTAAAAATACAAAAAAAAATTAGTTGGGCATGGTGGCGCATGCCTGTAATCCCAGCTACTTGGGAGGCTGAGGCAGGAGAATCTCTTGAACCCCCCCAGAGGCAGAGGTTGCGGTGAGCTGATATCATGCCATTGCACTCCAGCCTGGGCAACAAGAGGGAAACTCCGTCTCAAAAAAATGTATAATAATAATAATAATAAGGTCCCAGGACTATACTAGGCACTAGAAGCTAGTCCCAATGGAGCTTAGGTTCTAATGAATCCCAGCAGGAGAAAACCAAAAAGCATGTATAAATATATATATTTTATATATTTACAAATAAAAATACACATGAATATATACATAAATAACATATGATAATATACATAGGTAACTATGCAAATATATATGGCTACATGTATAGAACATGCCAAGTGATAAGTGTTATGGGAAAAAATATAAAACAGAGTTAGGAGGAAAGTGAGTACTTCAGCAAAGAGTTACTTTAGGTAGGTTGGAAAGGGAAGGTTTCTGATAAGGAGATGTCTGACCACAGCCTCTAAAGGAGGTTGAGAGAACATCTGAGGAAAGTCAGGCTGATGTAAGGCAATTGAATATACAAGCTGAATTCAAGGGAGAAACCCAAATTGAAGATAATCACTTGGAACATGTTATTTAAAATGATTAAACCAGACAAGACTACAAAGTGTAGGTAGAAAACAGACCTGAGGACTATGCTTTAGGGAAAACCACCCTTTAGAGGTCAAGGCAAAGAACAAGAAGAAACAAATGAGACCAAGAAGGAGTGACTAGTGAAGAAAGAGGAAATAAGAAGACTGTGAGGCCTGGAAGCCCAGCTCGTTTCAAGGAGAGGGAATGACCCAGCAGTGTGAAATCATCTTGGGAGATACAGCATATGAATTGAGAACTGACCTTTGATTAGGCAAAGCAGAGGTCATGGATGACTTCAAACAGAATTATTTCAACAAGGCCAGGCTCGAAGGCTCACACCTGTAATACCAGCACTTTGGGAGGCTGAGGTGGGCAGATCGCCTGAGGTCAGGCGTTTGAGACCATCCTGGCCAACATGGTGAAACTCTGTCTCTACTAAAAATACAAAAATTAGCCGGGCGTGATGGCGGAAGCCTGTAATCCCAGCTACTCGGGAGGCTGAGGCAGGAGAATCGCTTGAACCCAGCAGGCAGAGTTTGCAGTGAGCCAAGATCACGACATTGCACTCCAGCCTGGGTGACGAGCAAAACTCCGTCTCAAAAATAAATAAATAAATAAATAAGTATTCCTCTCTACAACAAGAAGTGGTAGAGGAAAACTTTATTGGAATAAGAAAGAACGGAAGAACAGGCGGGGTGCGGTGGCTCACGCCTGTAATCCCAGCACTTTGGGAGGCCGAGACGGGCGGATCACGAGGTCAGGAGATCGAGACCATCCTGGCTAACACGGTGAAACCCAGTCTCTACTAAAAATACAAAAAAAAAAAAAAATTAGCCGGGCGTGGTGGCGGGTGCCTGTAGTCCCAGCTACTCGGGAGGCTGAGGCAGGAGAATGGCGTGAACCCGGGAGGTGGAGCTTGCAGTGAGCCGAGATGGAGCCACTGCACTCCAGCCTGGGCAACAGAGCGAGACTCCACCTCAAAAAAAAAAAAAGAAAGAACGGAAGAACTCAAAACTAATTTTAAGTAGTTTTGCTGCACACTGAACAGATAAATGGGGCAATAGCTACATGTAGAGCCAAAGGTTTGTTGTTGTTGTTGTTGTTGTTTTTAAGATACGATATAATATAGCATATTTTGTATTCTTTTTGAGTTAGGGTCTCCCTCCATCACCCAGGCTGGGGCACAATGACACAAGCACAGCTCACTGTAACCTCAACCTCAACCTTGACTTCCCCGGCTCAAGCGATTTTCCAACCTCAGCCTCCCAAGTAGCTAGGACTACAGTCATGCACCACCATGCCTGGCTAACTTTTTTTCTATTTTTTGTAGAGATGGGGGTCTCACGGCCGGGCGCGGTGGCTCACGCTTGTAATCCCAGCACTTTGGGAGGCCGAGGCGGGCGGATCATGAGGTCAGGAGATCGAGACCACGGTGAAACCCCGTCTCTACTAAAAATACAAAAAAATTAGCCGGGCGTGGTGGCGGGTGCCTGTAGTCTCAGCTACTCGGAGAGGCTGAGGCAGGAGAATGGCGTGAACCTGGGAGGCGGAGCTTGCAATGAGCCGAGATCGCGCCACTGCACTCCAGCCTGGGCAACAGAGCGAGACTCCGTCTCAAAAAAAAAAAAAAAAAAAAAAAAAAAAAAAGAGATGGGGGTCTCACTATGTTGCTTAGGTTAGTCTTGGACTCCTGGGCTCAAGTTATCCTCCCACTTCCTCCCAAGTGCTAGGATTATAGGCATGACCCACCACCTCCCAAAGTGTTGGGATTATGGGTGTGAGCCACCATGCTGACCAGAGTATTTGTATTCTGATTAGAACACATTTTGAGAACTGCTGACCTACAGCAATAAGATGTAAATATAGCTGAAGATAACTAGAGAGCAATGTTAGTCCTTAATATCGACTAAAAAAGCTAAAGTAAAGCCAGCGCAGTGGCTCACACCTGCAATCTCAGCACTTTGGGAGGCCAAGGCCAGTGGATCACTTAAGATCAGGAGTGCGAGAGACCAGCCTGGCCAATATGGTGAAACGCTGTCTTTATTAAAAAATACAAAAATAGGCCAGGCACAGTGTCTCACACCTGTAATCCCAGCACTTTGGGAGGCCAAGGCGGGCAAATCACCTGAGGTCGGGGTTTTCGAGACCAGCCTGGCCAACATGGTGAAAAGCCATCTCTACTAAAAATACCAAAATTAGCCGGGCATGGTGGCACATGCCTGTAATCTCAGCTGCTTGGGAGGCTGAGGGAGGAGAATCACTTGAACCCAGGAGGTGGAGGTTGCAGTAAGCCTAGATCACACTACTGCACTCTAGCCTGGGTGACAAAACACGACTCTTGTCACACACATAAAAGAGACTATTAGGTCATGGGGACACCACGCTCTTGAATAAATTAAAGCTGTTAATACAGAAGTGAGTTAGTTATTGCAGGACTGGGTTAGTTATAAAAGAGGGGAGTTCATCCCCCTTTTCCTTTCCTCTCTTCTTGCATGCTGTCTTACTATGCGATACCTTCTGCCATGTTATCATATAGCAAGAAGGCCTTCACCAGATGCATGTAGTCCCTTAATCTTGACCTCCCAGCCTCCAGAACCATGACCAAATAAATCTCTGTCCTTTATAAATTACCTAGTCTGTGGTATTCCGATACGGCAGTGGAAAATGAAGTAAGGCACCTACTTTTTCCCTAGATGGTATGTGCAAAATCCTTTGCCCTTATTTCCCACATGGATGAAATTTGTTGGAAAGCACTTGGCTTGCTAGTGATTAAGAGGTCTCTCCTTGACCAAACTCTAGATAGGCTCCTGTGAACCACTTTTTCGACTAGGCCCCATCCTTGCACCTTGCTGTTTGTCCAGGCTAGAGTGCAGTGGCACGATCTCAGCTCACTGCAACCTCTGTCTCCCAGGTTCAAGCGATTCTCCTGCCTGTCTCCTGAGTAGCTGAGATTACAGGCATGCACCACGCCCGGCTAAATTTTGTATTTTTAGTAGAGACAGGGTTTCACCATGTTGGTCAGACTGGTCTCCAACTCCTGATCTCATCATCCGCCTGCCTCAGCCTCCCAAAGTGCTGGGAATACAGGCGTGAGACCCTGTGCACGGCTGCACCTTGCCTTTTTTTTTTTTTTTTTTTGAGGTGGAGTTTTGCTCTTGTTGCCCAGGCTGGAGTGCAATGGCGCATTCTCGGCTCACCGCAACCTTCACCTCCCAGGTTCAAGCAATTCTCCTGCCTCAGCCTCCTGAGTAGCTGGGATTACAGGCATGTGCCACCACGCCTGGCTAATTTTGTATTGTTAGTAGAGATGGGGTTTCTCCATGTTGGTCAGGCTGATCTTGAACTCCCCACCTCAGGTGATCCACCCACCTCGGCCTCCCAAAGTGCTGGGATTACAGGCGTGAGCCATCATGCCCAGCCACATACCTTGCTCTTAAGAGCCCAGTCATGGCAAGAATCCTGCCAAGTTCCTTTAGCCAGAATCCCCACCGTCAATATCTGATCACCCTTGATATTTGACCAGATTCCTCATTCCCTACCATCCCCCCGGTGATACCTATCTTCAGCAAGAAACCTGTTAGGTCAATTTAACCAGAATTCCTCTAACCCCTAATGTTTTCTCTTAGTAATGTTTCATCCACTGACCACCTTCATTACCCAACCTACTCCTTGGCTATAAATCCCTACTTGTCCATGCCATATTTGGAACTGAGCCTAGTTCTTTTTCATGTTTTATTATCAGGCCTCACAGGAATGAAAAGAACTGAGCCTCGTTCCACGCTGAGGTCTCTTTTTCCTTATTATAAGTTACTGAGTAAAAGCATTTTTTTTTCACTTTAACTACTGTTCAACTCTGATTTTCGTCTACACTAGGGAACCAAGACAGAATAGGTTTATATAACACTATAAACTACTAGACAATATCTCTGTATTAGGACTAATATTTTGACCTCTGTCAGCAAAGAGCTAACATGTGGGAAAGAAAAATCATCCCAAACCTGGTCTGGGACAGAACCCTTTTGCTTGATATAATTCACAACCTCTTTCTGGGATGTGTTAAATAAAATGTATGGAAGGCCACTGATTTGGACTGAACCTCTTGCACTAGTGTAACTGCCCAATGGGTTCACCTTGCCTGCTGCCTAGACAGAGCCAATTTATCAAGACAGGGGAACTGCAATAGAGACAGAGTGATTCACACAGAGCCAGCTGTGCAGGAGACCGGCATTTTATTACTAATCAAATCAGACTGCCCAAGCATTTGGGAATCACAGTTTTTAAGGACAACTTGGTGGGTCGGGGGAAGCCAGTGAGCCAGGAGTGCTGATTGGTTAGGTAGGAGATGAAATCAATAGGAATTGAAGCTGCCCTCTACGCCGAGTCAGTTCCTGGGTGGAAGTCACAAGATCGGATGAGCCAGTTTATTGAGCTGGGTGGTGCCAGCTGATCCAGCAAGTGCATGGTCTGCAAAATATCTCAAGCACTGATCTTAGGAGCAGTTTAGTGAGGGTCAGAATCTTGTAACTTCCAACGGCATGACTCCTAAACCATAATTTCTAATCTTGTGGCTAATTTCTTAGTCCTACAAAGGCAGTCTAATCCCCAGGCAGGAAGGAAAAGGTTTTGGGGAAAGGTTGTTATCATCTTTGTTTCAAACTATAATCTATAAACTAAGTTCCTTCCAAAGTTAGTTCAGCCTATGCACAGGAAGGAACAAGGACAGTTTTTTTTTTTTTTTTTTTTTTTTTTGAGACGGAGTCTCGCTGTCGCACAGGCTGGAGTACAGTGGCGCGATCTCGGCTCACCGCAAGCTCCATCCCCTGGGGTTCACGCCATTCTCCTGCCTCAGCCTCCACAGTAGCTGGGACTACACCCGCCACCTTGCCCGGCTAATTTTTGTACTTTTAGTAGAGACGGGGTTTCACTGTGTTAGCCAGGATGGTCTCGATCTCCTGACCTCGTGATCCGCCCACCTCGGCCTCCCAAAGTGCTGGGATTACAGGCGTGAGCCACCGCGCCCGGCCGGAACAAGGACAGCTTAAAGGTTAGAACCAAGATGGAGTCTGTTAGGTTAGCTCTCTTTCACTGTCTCAGCCATTGTCCTGCCTCAGACTCCCGAGTAGCTGGGATTACAGGTGCTTGCCACCATGTCTGGCTAATTTTTATGTTTTTAGTAGAGATGGGATTGGCCAGGCTGGTCTTGCACTCCTGACCTCAGGTGATCCGCCCATCTCAGCCTCGCAAAGTGCTGGGATTACAGGCATGAGCCACTGAGCCTGGCCCAAAATTTAGTTGTTTTTCTGATCTTCTGATAAATCATGAGAGAGAAGATAGCCAAATCCCAAAACAGGCCCCTTTTAGCTGGCAGGATAGGGAAGTCCCCGCTGTTTTAACTCTTGCAAGGAAAGTGATCTGAAGTTACATCAACCAACCCACTTTTCGTATTATGCTGTTTCTTGTTCCTGCTTCAACTACCTTATAAATACCAATTGTTTTTGTAACCCCCAAAGGGGTTTACTCTGCCTGCTGCCTAGACAGAGCCAATTTATTAAGACACGGAAATTGCAATAGAGAAAGAGTAATTCACACAGAACCAGCTGTGCAAGAGACCAGAGTTTTGTTTTTTGTTTTGTTTTGTTTGAGATAGTCTCGCTCTGTCGCCCAGGCTGGAGTGCAGTGGCCCGATCTCGGCTCACTGCAACCTCTGCCTCCTGGGTTCAAGCAATTCTCTGCCTCAGCCTCCCGAGTAGCTGGGATTACAGGCACCCGCCACCACACCCGGCTGATTTTTTTGTTTTTTTAGTAGAGACGGGGTTTCACCATCTTGGCCAGGCTGTTCTTGAACTCCTGGCCTCGTGATCCACTTGCCTTAGCCTCCCAAAGTGCTGGGATTACAGGCGTGAGCCACCGCGCCCAGCCAGGGAGCAGAGTTGTTAAAGACAACTTGGTGGGTGAGGGGAAGCCAGTGAGCCAGGAGTGCTCATTGGTTAGAGATGAAATTATAGAGCATTGGAGCTGTTTTCTTGTGCTAAGTTAGTTCTTGGGTGGGGGGCCACAAGATTAGATGAGTCAGTTTATTGATCTGGGTGGTGCCAGCTGATTCATTAAGTGCAGGGTCTGCAAAATATTGTAAGCACTGATCTTAGGAGCAGTTTAGGGAGGGTCAGAATTTTGTAGCCTCCAGCGGTATGACTTTTTTTTTTTTTTGAGATGGAGTTTCGCTCTTGTTGTCCAGGCTGCAGTGCAATGGCGCCATCTCAGCTCACTGCAACCTCCACCTCCCGGGTTCAAGCGATTCTCCTGCCTCAGCCTCCCGAGTAGCTGGGATTACAGGCAAGCGCCACCAGGCCCAGCTAATTTTGTATTTTTAGTACAGACGGGGTGTCTCCATGTTGGTCAGGCTGGTCTCGAACTCCCGACCTCAGGTGATCCACCCACCTTGGCCTCCCAAAGTGCTGGGATTGCAGGCATGAGCCACTGTGCCTGGCCTCCAGCAGTATGACTTATAAACCATAATTTTTTTGGAGATGGAGTTTCACTCCTGTCACCCAGGCTGGAGGGCAATGGCCCAATCTCCGCTCACTGCAACCTTCACCTCCCAGTTTTAAGTGATTCTCCTGCCTCAGCCTCCCAAGTAGCTGGGGATTACAAGCACCTGCCACCACACCCGGCTAATTTTTGTATTTTTAGTAGACACGGGGTTTCACCATGTTGGCCAGGCTGCTCTCTTAACTCCTGACCTCAGGTGACCCACCTACCACAGTGTCCCAAAGTGCTGGGATTATGGGCATGAGCCACCATGCCCAGCATAAACTATAATTTTTAATCTTGTGGCTAATGTTAGTCCTACAAAGGCAATTTAGTCCCCAGGCAAGAAGGAGGTCGGCTTTGGGAAAGGGCTGTCACTGTCTTTGTTTAAACTATAAACTAAGTTTTTTAAAGTTAGTTCAGCCTACACCCAGGAATGAACAAGGACAGCTTGGAGGTTAAAAGCAAGATAAATTCAGTTAAGTTAAATCTCTTTCACTGTCTTTTTTTTTTTTTTTTTTTTTTTTGAGACGGAGTCTGGCTCTTTCACCCAGGCTGGAGTGCAGTGGTACAATCTCGGCTCACTGCAACCTCCGCCTCCCGGGTGCACGCCATTCTCCTGCCTCAGCCTCCCGAGTAGCTGGGACTACAGGCGCCTGCCACCATGCCCGGCTAAATTTTTGTATTTTTAGTAGAGATGGGGTTTCACCGTGTTAGCCAGGATGGTCTTGATCTCCTGACCTTGTGATGTGCCTGCCTTGGCCTCCCAAAGTGCTGGGATTACAGGCTTGAGCCACTGCACCCAGCCTCTTTCACTGTCTTAATCATAATTTTGCAAAGGCCATTTTATTCTGCCATCTCTAGCAGTGTCTCTTCTAAATCTTTATATAAGATGCTGCTTGATTCACAAGTCACTGATAAAGGTCAATTAGATCTTTAAACTAAATTTGTGAGGCCAGGCACGGGGGGTCTTGCCTATAATCCCAGCACTTTGGGAAGCCGAGGCAGGCAGACCACTTGAGGTCAGGAGTTCGAGACCAGCCTGGCCAACATGGTAAAACCCGGTCTCTACTAAAAATATAAATTAGCCGGATGTGGTGGCACACACCTGTAATCTCAGCTACTTGGAAGGCTGAGGCAGGAGAATTGCTTGAACCCAGGAGACGGAGGTTGCAGTGAGCCGAGATTGCACCACTGCACTAAAGCCTGTGTTACAGAGCCAGACTCCATCTCAAAAATAAATAAATAAGGCCGGGCACGGTGGCTCATGCCTGTAATCCCTGCACTTTGGGAGGCCGAGGCGGGTGGATCACCTGAGGTCAGGAGTTCGAGACCAACCTGGCCAACATGATGAAACCCTGTCTCTACTAAAAATACAAAAAATCAATCAGGCGTGGTGGCGCCTGTAATCTCAGCTACTCGGGAGGCCTGAGGCAGGAGAATCACTTGAACCTGGGAGGTGGAGGTTGCAGTGAGCTATGATCAGGCCACTGCACTCCAGCCTGGGCAATAAGAGTGAAACTCTGTCTCAAGAAAAAAAAAAAAAAGGCCGGGCGCGGTGGCTCACACCTGTAATTCAGCACTTTGGGAGGCCCAGGTGGGTGGATCACGAAATCAGGAGATTGAGACCATCCTGGCTAACATGGTGAAACCCCATCTCTACTAAAAATACAAAAAATTAGCCGGGCGTGGTGGCGGGCACCTGTAGTCCCAGCTACTCGGAGAGGCTGAGGCAGGAGAATGGCGTGAACCCGGGAGGCGGAGCTTGCAGTGAGCCGAGATCGCGCCACTGCACTCCAGCCTGGGTGACAGAGGGAGACTCCGTCTCAAAAAAAAATAATAATAAAACCTTTAAAATTTAATTAGACAATTACAGTAACTACATGCAAAAGGGAAGATGTGCTATTGTGCTTAACACTTGCATAATCCCAGTGATACAACACAAATGATGGTGCAATCCAATGCCAACACCATAATATTCCAGGTTAATATCTTACACTTTGCTGTCTTTTTTCCCCCTTGTCTACTTGGAGGTACTAGAAAACTATTTCACTCGAAAATGTATCTTCACCAGATAGTGTTATGAAATATGATCAGTTTTCAGGTGCACAGCCTATAACTGAAGTTGAATATAAGGTTTTCTAAACAGTTGTTTTATACTAGGCTGAACTGGTCTAATCTTGAACAACAAGCATTAGAGAAGTATTGAACAAAAAATAAGGTTCTGTGCATTTGGAAACTAATGGAAAACCTGTCAATATTTATTATACCAAAGTCAACCATTCAGTCAATTCGATGGTATATTAATACAAACAAAAGTTATTTATAAATATTTTATTTTAAAATTCTACCTTGTTAAAAATTAATCAGTAAGTGTCCTGGTAACTATACCAAAACATATTTTGTTACAAGGGCAAGCTTAATTCAGTAACACAAAAAGGTATACGTATGTATTAATATGAAGAAATAAGGAATTAAAATAGATTCTTATTTAGATTTACTTATTCAGAAATGATTCAAGTCAAACAGTTTATTTTCTATAGATTTACAATATTTTGCCCTCAACAGAACTAGAGTACTAAACACAAAGCGATTCTGTACAATTGGCCATAATATGTACAAAGATGCCTCCAGTTGTTTTTAAAAAATTTATAACAATACTTAGTTACTTCTAATAGTCATTAAGATTTTAGTTCTGTTCCTTGAATTACATTCCGAATCTTCTCAGCATCAATTTGTACAATTTTGTTGGATGGATCAATCTTAAGTGCCGCTTCATAATCCTGTAGGCCTGTGTTTATATAGCAATGATGATCAATACAATAAATATTTTATTAGCACTTCTTTTATCTAGACAATAGTTGTTAAAAATAACCACTAGTAGCATGGTTCAGGACAAGTACCAAGTTTTTTTTTTTTTTTTTTTTTGAGACGGAGTCTCGCTCTGTCGCCCAGGCTGGAGTGCAGTGGCTCAATCTCGGCTCACTGCAAGCTCCGCCTCCCGGGTTCACGCCATTCTCCTGCCTCAGCCTCTCCGAGTAGCTGGGACTACAGGCGCCCGCCACCACGCCCGGCTAATTTTTTGTATTTTTTAGTAGAGACGGGGTTTCACCGTGGTCTCGATCTCCTGACCTCGTGATCCGCCCGCCTCGGCCTCCCAAAGTGCTGGGATTACAAGCGTGAGCCACCGCGCCCGGCCATCCAAGTTTTAAATTAGATTCCCATTTTTTTTTTTTTTTTTTTTTTGAGACAGAGTCTCCTTCTGTTGCCCAGGCTGGAGTGCAGTGGCACAATCTCGGCTCACTGCAAGCTCCGCCTCCTGGGTTCACACCATTCTTCTGCCTCAGCCTCCCGAGTAGCTGGGACTACAGGCACCTGCCACCACGCTTGGCTAATTTTTTGTATTTTTAGTAGAGACGGGGTTTCACTGTGTTAGCCAGGATGGCCTCGATCTTCTGACCTCATGATCCACCCACCTTGGCCTCCCAAAGTGCTGGGATTACAGGTGTGAGCCACCGTGCCTGGCCCCTAAATCTATTTAAAATAAAATAAAATACATGCTATGTTTTCTGTATACATGGAGCTAAATTACAGACCTTAATACAATCTAACAAATATAAGCAATGTGCACGCACTATGGTAGATCAGTTATTTCCGAGCTTAGGCGTGTGTATATACACACACACACACAAATACATACATACATACAGGGTACGACCAAAGAAGCTCTTTGAGATAAATATCCATGATATCTCAAATCATTTATATATTTTATCTTTTTTTTTTTTTTTTTTTGGAGGCAGAGTCTTGCTCTGTCACCCAGGCTGTGGTGCAGTGGCGCAATCTTGGCTCACTGCAAGCTCTGCCTCCCGGGTTCACACGCCATTCTCCAGCCTCAGCCTCCTGAGTAGCTGGGACTACAGGCACCCGCCACCACACCTGGCTAATTTTGTTTTTGTATTTTTAGTAGAGACGGGGTTTCACCGTGTTAGCTCGGATGGTCTTGATCTCCTGACCTTGTGATCCACCCGCTTCAGCCTCCCAAAGTGCTGGGATTACAGGCATAAGCCACCGCGTCCAGCCTATCATGTATTTCTTTTTTAAGAGACAGGGTCTCACTATGTTACCCAAGCTGGTCTCAAACTCCTGGCCTCAAGTCATCCTTCCACCTCAGCCTCCCCAGTTCCTGGGATTACAGGGGGGAAGCACCACACCCAGCATTTATCACACATGTTTCTATGAAGAGTTGTCTGGTAATATAGCATTTTTTTTTTTTTTTTGAGAAGGAGTTTCACTGTTGTTGCCCAGGCTGGAGTGCAATGACGTGATCTCGGCTCACCGCAATCTCCGCCTCCCGGGTTCAAGCGATTCTCCTGCCTCAGCCCCCAAAGTAGCTGTGATTACAGGCATGTGCCACTACGCCCAGCTAATTTTGTATTTTTAGTAGAGGGTTTCTCCATGTTGCTCAGGCTGGTCTCGAACTCCCAACCTCAGGTGATGCACCCACCTCTGCCTCCCAAAGTGCTGGGATTACAGGCATGAGCCTCTGCGCCGAGCTAATACAGCATTTTTCTAGACTGAAACTTGTTGTTCACACTTATTTTAATTCTCTTCTTCAATGAATTTTTTAAATATAATTTAGAAATCATGTATTGTCAGATATGCTGCAGATATTACTAAGAATAAATGCTAAAAATATTTAAAAACGGAGTCCTTAAAAGTCACAATCTTAAATAATTCCAATGATATTTTTTTCAGAGTATAACTTGGGACTTAAACTACTTCTATCAATTCCTTACCTTCTACATACAATTCTAGTTGACAGAATGCTGTTCCACGTCGTACATGTGCCTTCATTCTTGCATTAGCATTGTCTGTAACAGGTGGCATCAATAATTCCAGTGCCTTACAAAATATATATAATTATTACAAGAAAGTTATAATTTCTTAATTTAAACAAGCAAAAGGCTGGGCGTGGTAGCTCACGCCTGTAATCCCAACACTAGGGGAGGCCGAGGTGGGTGGATCACCTGAGGGCAGGATTTTGAGACCAGCTTGGCCAACATGGTGAAACCCCGTCTCTACTAAAAAAAAAAAAATACAAAAATTATCTGGGTGTGGTGGTGCACACCTATAGTCCTAGCTACTTGGGAGGCTGAGGCAGGAGAATTGCTTGAACCAGGGAGGTGGAGCTTGCAGTGAGCCGAGATCGCGCCACTGCACTCCAGCCTGGGTGACAGGGTAAGAATCCATATCAAGAAAAAAAAAAAAAAAAACAAGCAAAAACATGGTAAAAATTCTAATTTTAAAATAAGCCTCGGGTGGGCCTGGTGGCTCACGCCTGTAATCCCAGCACTTTCGGAGGCTGAGGTGGGCAGATCACCCAAAGTCAGGAGCTTGAGACCAGCCGGGCCAACATGGCAAAACCCCATATCTGCTACAAATACAAAAACTAGCCAGATGTGGTAGCGGGCACCTGTAATCCCAGCTACTCAGGAGGCTGAGGCAGGAGAATCACTTGAATCCGGGAGGCAGGGGTTGCAATGAGCCAAGAACGCACCACTGCACTCCAGCCTGGTGACAGAGTGAGACTTTGTCACACACACACACACACACACACACACACACACACACACACACACACACAGGCCTCGGCCGGGTGTGGTGGCTCACGCCTGTAATCCCAGCACTTTGGGAAGCCCAGGCAGGCAGATCACGAAGTCAGGAAATCGAGACCATCCTGGCTAACATGGTGAAACCCCGTTTCTACTAAAAATACAAAAAATTAGCCGGGTTTGACGGCGGGCGCCTGTAGACCCAGCTACTCGGGACGCTGAGGCAGGAGAATGGCGTGAACCCGGGAGGTGGAGCTTGCAGTGAGCCGAGATTGTGCCCCTGCACTCCAGGCTGGGCGACAGAGCAAGACTCCGTCTCAAAAAAAAAAAAAAAATAAATAGCCTCAAGCACTCACCTAAATTTTTAGCTTAGCTGGTACAGGAATTTACCAAATACAGATATATTATATATATAAAACAAATATATATATAAATATATACATATATATATATAAAAACAAATAATTATTATCAGGTCTTCCAGAAGAGATATGTTGAACAACTGAAGGAATTTTTCAGTTGTTCCTATGTGGGATTCATACCCCTCCAAGGTTATTATTCGGCTTATCATTTCACATGTCCACAGCTTTATTTTTACTAGTAGGAATTATTAAATAGCATTTGTGGGCTTTTGTATTCAGATTGTATTCATTCATTCAACAAATATTTGTTTGCATTGTGAGAGTCAAAGAAAAACCGGATCATGAAAGTAGTATGATATCAAAGTGATGAGGACTTGGTTGTGTCCTCCATCTCCTCAATCTCAAGAAGCTACCTAAGGGATTTTGCACATGATATTCCCTTAAAACAAGTTATCTTGACATGGAAAAAAGAAAAAGCTGTAGAAGTTCAAGACATACACATGAAATATTAGTAATAGAAAGTAGAATATACTAAGTTACCCTGCAAATGAGAAAATGATTGTAGAGATATCTGGGCTGGGTGCCGGGTGCGGTGGCTCACGCCTGTAATCCCAGCTCTCAGGGAGGCAGAGGCAGGAGGATAGCTTGAGCCCAGGAGTTCGAGACCTGCCTGGGCAATATAGCGAGACCCACCGCGCCCGGTCAGTAACAACTGATTTTTAATCTAACTAACTATTCATAGAAGTCACAAAAAAACACCAGTTCCTTGTCCATTAGTAAAAAATCAGTTAAAAAAAAAGATTCAATAAGAAAGAAAATCTTTAAAATCTTTGCATCTTAATTATTTCAATTGAACGGAAAAAGATCACCATTTAAATCAATTAATAGAAGGATATATTTAAAGCACCATATATCATAAATAGATACCCATACCTTAGAAGAATCTTCAATAGCCTTGTGTAAGTTTTTTAGTTTTAGGTGGCAAGCAGCCCGGTTCAAATACAATAGTGGCATCTTATTATTTAGTCTTATGGCCAAATTATATGCATTGATAGCTGCCAAATAGTTTTCTGTTGCAAACAATTTGCTAATGAGACAAAAACAGAGAAGAAAAACAATTTAACATTGAAACAGAAACACAGAAATAATATCTAATTGTATTTGACAAAGAGGATGGCTTACCTCTTTTTGCATTCTCTTTAGGGTAAACGTTGGCTGCACTGAATCCATCTCTTTTCACATATACCAGCCTGTCATTTGAATGGAATGGATCTCATTCCCACCTCCAAGGGTAGACATTAGTAATTTAAGCCAGTAGGCATATTTGTATTATTTTTGCTCCAGTAATTGACTCAGGGATGGGCTTGTGTGACTTATATTGTTCTATTTAGAATGAAGCCTGTGGGTTGGTTTCAAAGTTGGAGAATGAAAAGTTGGGCAAATTTCTCCCCCTGCTGGATATAAGTGAAGAAGTCACATAGCCCACATTGTTGCTGACCATTTTTAACACCGTGGGAAGAGCTGGCATTAGAATAAAGCTGATACTATGGAAATATGAAAGAAATAAAAGGCAGAAAGAAACCGAGCCCTTCATGATACAGTTAAGCTGCTGGATCAAGCTTTACTTGAAATAGAAAACACCTTTAGCTGTTTAGTTATGTAAGACAATAAATTCCTTTCAATATAAAAAAAATTGGGTTTTTTGGCTACTTGCAATGGATATACTCTTTCAGTTTAAATGTTGCAAAATTCTCTTCAAATAAAGAGATGTACACGATTAAAGGATTTCTTCAAAATGCAAAGTCTTTGCTTTTTGTTTGTTTGTTTGTTTGTTTTTTGAGATAGAGTTTCACTCTTGTTGCGCAGGCTGGAGCGCGATGGTGCGAACTTGGCTCACCGCAACCTCTGCCTACCGGGTTCAAACGATTCTCCTGCCTCAGCCTCCTGAGTAGCTGGGATTACAGGCATGCACCACCACGCCTGGCTAATTTTGTATTTTTAGTAGAGATGGGGTTTCTCCATGTTGGTGAGACTGGTCTCGAACTCCCAACCTCAGGTGATCTGCCCACTTCGGCCTCCCAAAGCGCTGGGATTACAGGCGTGAGCCACCCCACCCAGCCTGTTTTTTATATATAATTTCCACTTACAAAAATTTGAAAAAGTACATAAACAGGAAAATGGAAAATACTTTGCTGAAAATAAAAATGTCATATAAATATAAGTTTGTATTCATGTTCATTCCATTATACTGCATACTTTGCTGCTCTAGAATATTAAACATGTCAAAAGTAAACCCATAAAAGCAGCCAGTAAACTGAATAAAAGGCAAGATTACACCATTGTCACATCTAACTTGAGCTAAACTCAAGCTGAAAATAACTCGTACAAACTAGAAAAGCTAATTCTGTGGGTACAGTTTACATTTCTGAAATGCCTCATATCAGCGACGTTTCTGATTGCAAGTAATAGAACCACAACTCAAGTGGGCTTAAACAAGTAAGGAAATAAATTATCTCACATTTTAAAAGTCTATAGGATTAAGGCCCTTATAAAGAAGATAAAAAAATAAAAAGTCCAGAGGAAAGAAGCTCCAAGCCCAATTAGCAACTCAAAGATGTTATGAAGGCCACAGGCTCCTTCCATCTGTCCATTCCACTGTACTCAGCAGGAACCACAATCAGGCTGGTTTTCCTCATGGAAATATTAGCTCAAGGTGCCACATACAGGCATAATACTCATTGGAAGAAAAGGTAATAGCATTTTCTGATATGTGTTCCCTAAGAGAAAGAAAATCTTTCCCAGAAAACTCCCAGTTTACCTCCTTTCACATCTCATTAACCAAAAGTACATATCCTTAAAACAAAAACACAAACAAAAATCAGTCTTTCTCTCCCTCAAACTCTCTTTTCCTTTATCCTTGCCTCCCTCCCTGCCTGCCCCCTGCCCCACCACCATCTCTCTCTCTCTCTCTTTACTCCTACCCCCACCTCCCCAATTTTACTCCTCACTACTATATACTGCTGTTTAGAATGCTTTTAAAAATTCAAAAACATGACCATCTTTCCATGTTAGAAAATAGAGAAATACATTTTTATAGAGTATACATAATACATGGATTATTCTTATAGTATTCTCTCATAAGTGCTAGGATTTCTGAAACCAATTTCCTCCTACTTAGGTACATTTAGGGGGTCTTGTTTTCCAATACTTTTGTTTTTATATAAAGAACATTATAATAAGTATTTTTGTACCTATATCTTTTTTTTTTAAAAGCAGGAATGCAACTAAAGCAGTCATGATCTGTTGAAGACAATGAGAATTTATCGCTGGACTTGGAATAGACTCACTATCCTAAGTCACATGGGCAAGGGCTGCACACCTCAACAAAATATGGGCTCAGCTAATAAGGATAAAGGGAGAGAATAAATGTTGGCTAGGTAATCTACAGTGTCTATAACAAACCTTTTTTTAAAAACTGTAGTAAAAATATATGTAACAAAATTCAGCATTTTAACCATTCTTAAATGTAAAACTCAGTGGCATTAACTACATTTACATTGTGCAACCACCACCACCATCCATGTTTAGAACTTTTTCACCTCAAATTGCGAATCCATACCCATTATGGAATAAGTCTCCATTCCCCCTCCTCTCTAGTCGTTCGCAACCACCATTTGACTTTCTGTCTCTATGAGTTTGACCACTCTAAGTAACTCACATAAGTGAAATCATATATTTGTCCTTTTGTGACTGGCCTATTTCATTTAGCATAATGTCTTCAAGGTTCATCCATGTTGTAGCATGTGACAGGACTTCCTCTCTTTTTAAAGCTGAAATAACATTACATTGTTACGGGCATAACACATTTTATTTATCCATTTATCCCTCAATGGACACTTGGGTTGCTTATATGTTTTGGATATTGTGAATGTTATTGTCATGAACATGGTTGTATAAATGTCTGTTTGTGTTCCTGCTTTTAATTCTTTTGGGTATACACCAAGAAGTGGAATTACTGGACCATATAATTCTATTTTTTGCCAGGCATGGTGGCTCACGCCTATAATCCCAGAACTTTGTGAGGCCAAGGCGGGCAGATAGCTTGAGATCATGAGTTTGAGACCAGCCTGGGCAACATGGCAAAACCCTGTCTCTACAAGAAATACAAAAATTAGCTGGGCACGGTGGCTTGTGCCTGTGGTCCCAGCTACTTGGGAGGCTTAGGTGGGAGGGTGGCTTGAGCCTGAAGGGTAGAGGCTGCAGCAAGCCAAGTTCACACCACTGCACTCCAGCCTAGGCTATAGAGCCAGACCTTATCTCAAAAAAAGAAAAAAAAAAATCTATTTTTACTTTTTTTTTTTTTTTTTTGAGACAGAGTTTCGCTCTTGTTGCCCAGGCTGGAGTGCAATGGCACGATCTCAGCTCACAGCAACCTCCGCCTCCTGGGTTCAAGCGATTCTCCTGCCTCAACCTCCCAAGTAGCTGGGATTACAGGCATGCAACACCACGCCTGGCTAATTTTGTATTTTTACTAGAGACGGGATTTCTCCATGTTGGTCAGGCTGGTCTCGAACTCCTGACCTCAGGTGATCCACTCACCTCGGCCTTCCAAAAGTGCTGGGATTACAGGCATGAGCCATTGCGCCCGGCCCTATTTTTACTTTTTTGGGAACCACAATACTGTTTTCCATAGCAGCTGGATCATTCAACACCTCTACCAACAGCACACAGGATTCTAATTTCTCCACATACTAACACTTGTTATTTTCTGTTTTTTTTTTCTGAGTAGCCATCCTAATGGGTGTGAAGTGGCATCTCATAGTGGTTTTGATAAGACATTTCCCAAATGGTTAATGATGTTAAACATCTTTTTATATTTACTAGCCATTTGTCTCTCTTCTTGGAGAAATGCCTATTTAAGTTCTTTGCCCATTTTTTTTTTTAATTATTATTATTTTTTTGAGTAGTCTTGCTCCATTGCCCAGGCTGGAGTTCAGTGGTGCCATCTCAGCTCACTGCAATCTCTACCTCCCAGGTTTAAGTGATTCTCATGCCTCTGAGACTCAGATTAGCTGGGATTACAGGTGTGCGCCACCACGCCCAACTAGTTTTTGTATTTTTAGTAGAGACGGTTTCACCATGATGGCCAGGCTGGTCTCAAACTCCTGGCCTCAGGTGATACACCCACCTTGGCCTGCCAAAAAGCTGGGATTATAGGTGTAAGCCACTGCACCTGGCCTCTCTGCCCATTTTTTAATTAGGCTTTTTATTTTGTTGTTGAGTAGTAGTTCATATATATTCTGGATCTACAAATATTTTCTCTATTTTGTGGGTTGCCTTTTTACTCTATTTATAGTGTCTTCAATGCACAAAAGTTTTTAATTTTGATGTGGTCCAACTTAACCATTTTTTCTTTTGTTGCCTATGGTTTTGGTGTCATATCCTGGAAACGTTACCAAATCCAGTGTAAGGAAGCACCCTGTGTTCTCTTCTAAGAGTTTTATAGTTTAGTTCTTACATTTAAGTCTTTAATCTATTTTGAGTTCTTTTTGTACATGATATTAGGAAAGGGCCTAATTCTTTTTCTTATTCTTTTTTTTTAGATGGAGTCTTGCTCTGTCACCCAGGCTGGAGTGCAGTGGCTCGATCTCAGCACACTGCAACCTCCACCTCCTTGGTTCAAGCGATTCTCCTGCCTCAGCCTCCTGAGTAGCTGGGATTACAGGCATGTGCCACCACGCCTGGCTAATTTTGCACTTTTAGTAGAGACAGGGTTTCTCCTTGTTGTTCAGTCTGGTGAACTCCCGACCTCAGGTGATCCGCCCGCCTCAGCCTCCCAAAGTGCTGGGACTTCAGGCGTGAGCCACTGCGCCCGGCCCTATTACCTCGTTCTTATCCATGTTATTGTACTTCCCACGCAGTGTTTTAAGTATTTGTGTATGTCTCTCTCCTCCTGATTTCTCTTGGTAAGTGCCTATAGTCTGGCAAATAGCAAGCAATCAATAATTGCTTATTTAATGGCTGAATAAATGAATAGGAAGGAAGAAAGGAAGAAGAGAAAGAGGAGGAAAGATTATATATGGTTTTACTCTTGGGAGTTAGAAGAACCAACCTGTCAGTTCCAGGCTTCTAACCTTCAGAAAAATTGCCAACTCCAGCTAAACGCCACAAAACAATCCCAGGTGTTGTAACAGACAAGAGAAAAGACCAAGAAAAAGTAGAAAGAAAGGAAAAATATAGATATTATGGTAGACAGATAATGCACCCCCAACCAAAAAAAAAAGATGTCCATATTCTAATCCCAGAACCTATGAATGTTACCTAACATGGCAAAAAGGACTTTGCAGATGTGATTAAGTTAAAGAGTTTGATGGAGAGAGTACCCTGGATGATGTAGGTGGGACTTACATAAACACAAGAGGCCTTATAAAAGACAGAAGGAGGCAGGAGACTCAGAAAAGGAGAAGAGATCATGGAAGCAGAGGTCAGAATACTGCAATCAGTGGCTGGGGAGCCGCAATTCAAGGAATGCAAACAGCTTAGAAGCTGGAAATTTAAGAAAATAGCTTTTCTCCTAGAGCCTTCAAAAGGAATGCAATTGACACCTAATTTTGGCCCAGTGAAACTCATTTTGGACTTCTGAATTACAGAACTATAAGATAATAAATTTGTGTTGTTTTAAGCCACTAACTTTGTGGTAGTTTGTTATAGAAGTAATAGGAAAATAAACACAGAAGTGTATATGATGAAATATAATAGATAATATCTATAGCCGCCTCAAAATATGAACACAAATTGCCATTCAGAATATACCAGAATTCACTGTTTTTGATCAGTATGTTAAAATATTCATGGCCGGGTGCAGTGGCTCACGCCTGTAATCCCAGCACTTTGGGAGGTCAAGGTGGGCGGATCACCTGAGGTCAGGAGTTTGAGACCAGCCTGGGCAACATGGTGAAACCCTGTCTCTACTAAAAATACAAAAATTAGTTGGGTGTGGTGGCAGGCGCCTGTAATCCCAGCTACTGAGGAGGCTGAGGCAGGAGAATCACTTGAACCTGGGAGGCAGAGTTTGCACTGAGCCAAGATTGTGCCATCACACTCCAGCCTGGGGAATAAGAGCGAGACTTCGTCTCAAAAAAAAAAAAAAAAAAATCCATATACAAATGAATAAAATGACTGCCCAGATATAAGATAATTTCTGGGATAATATGGTAATCTTTTTTGTGTTTATACCACTGACCTGGAAGGCAGTAAGATGGTAATCTTTAAAAATGGATTTGAATAGGTCCCACACCAGGGCTCATGCCTGTAATCCCAGCACTTTGGGAGACCGAGGTGGACGAATCACTAGAGGTCAGGAGTTCGACACCAGCTTGACCAACATGGTGAAACCCCGTCTCTACTAAAAATACAAAAAAAATTCGCCAGGTGTGGTGGTGGATGCCTGTAATCCCAGCTACTTGAGAGGCTGAGGCAGGAGAACTGCTTGAACCTGGGGGGTAGAGGTTGCAGTGAGCTGAGATTGCACCACTACACTCCAGCCTGGGCAACAAAATGAGACTCTTTCTCAAAAAAAAAAAAGAAAGAAAAAAATGGACAAGAATAATCAAAACAGCTGTAGCTTTGCAAAAAGACTGTTTTTATGGGAGACATCAGGAAGGACTTACATCAAATGTAAAACGGATTTTAAAAGGAATTTTAATAAGCATTCCGAAAGATGTAATTTTTTTCATTTTTATGACATTTAAATAAAAAAATAAAATTAGAGCCTCACTGCCTTATTTGTTATCTGACTTTTAAAATATGGAGGCCCTGTCTACCTTATTTGCTTATTTGCATTATCTTTCTCCAACAACACACAAACAGACAAAATATCTAGAGAATGTGATAACTACTTTTTTTGTTCAAAGACAGGGTCTCACTCTGTTGCCCAGACTGGAGTGCAGTGGCACAATCATAGCTCACTGCACTGGGCTTCAGGGATCCTCCCGCCTCAGCATTCTGAGTAGCTGGGACTACAGGTGCCTCACCACCATGCCAGGCTAATGTTTGATTTTGTTTGTTTTTTTGTAGAGACAAAATCTCACTTTGTTGCCCAGGTTGGTCTCGAACTTCTGGCTTCAAGTGATCATCCCACCTCGGCCTCCCAAAGGGCTGGGATTACAGGCATGAGCCCCCATACTCGTCCTATGATAACTACTAATGTCTTCATACGTGATAAAGCTCATGATCAGAGTTCAAACAACTTACTTTCCTTTATCCTTCAACCATTCTGGGTTCTTTTCTTCTTCTTTTAAATCGCAAAGTTCAGCTATGTCAGTATTCATTGCTCTTCGTGCCTCAGCTTGTTTGTGTAGCCACTAGAATGAGAAAGAAGTCTTATGAAGAATATAAAGGTCTTTTTTTAATTAACATTTCCTTTTAGATTTTCCATCTTCCTCCAGTGGATGGAAATATCATTTGTTATGCACTGAGTGTTTGTGTCTCCCCCACCTCTCCTCCAAATTGATATACTGAAGCCATAACCATCAATGTGAATCAGTATTTGGAAGTGGGGCTTCTCAGAGGTAATGAGTTTAGGTCATGAGAGGAGAGCTCCCCAAATGAGTTTATCCTTATAAGAAGAGAAAGAGATCAGAGCTCCACCACCCACTATGTGGACACAGTGAGAAAGTGGTTGTCCGCAAGTTATGATGAGTGCCCCTACCAAGAACCATGCTGGCACCCTGATCTTGGATTTCCCAGCCTTCAGAACTATGAGAAATGACTGTTTACTGTTTAAGCCACCCAGTCTATGGTATTTTGTTTATAGCCGCCAGAGCAGATTAACGTACTACTTGATAGTGGTAATTATTATTTTTTTTATCTTGCTCTGTCACCCAGGCTGGAGTGCAAGTGGCGCAATCTCGGCTCACTGTAACCTCTACCTCCCAGGTTCAAGTGATTCTCCTGCCTCAGCCTCCCGAGTGGCTGGGATAACAGGTGTGTGCCACCATGCCTGGCTACTTTTTATATTTTTAGTAGAGACAGAGTTTCACTATTTTGGCCAGGCTGGTATTGAACACATGACCTCCTGATCTACCCACCTCAGAATCCCAAAGTGCTGGGATTACAGGCGTGAGCCACCATGCCTGGCCGATGATGGTGATTTTAATCTTGCAATATTTATATATATATTTTTGAGACGGAGTCTTGCTATGTCACTCAGCCTGGAGTGCAGTGGCATGATCTCGGCTCACTGCAAGCTCCACCTCCCGGGTTCACACCATTCTCCTGCCTCAGCCTCCCGAGTAGCTGGGACTACAGGCGCCCGCCACCACACCCGGCTAATTTTTTGTATTTTTAGTAGAGACGAGGTTTCACCTTGGTCTTGATCTCCTGACCTTGTGATCCGCCCACCTCGGCCTCCCAAAGTGCTGGGATTACAGGCGTGGGCCACTGCATCTGGCCATATTTATACATTATTAAACTTTTTTTTTTTTTTGAGACAGAGTCTCACTCAGTTGCTCAGGCTGGAGTACAGTGGCACAATCTCGGTTCACTGTACCCTCCGCCTCCCAGGTTCAAGCGATTCTTCTGCCTCAGCCTCCCAAATAGCTGGGACTACAGGCACGTGCCACCACGCCCAGCTAATTTTTTGTATTTTTAGTAGAGACAGGGTTTCACCATATGGGCCAGGCTGGTCTCAAACTCCTAACCTTGTGATTCACCTGCCTTGGCCTCCCAAAGTGCCGGGGTTACAGGCTTCAGCCACTGTGCCTGGCCTTAAACTTTTTTTTAAACCTCAATAGCTGGTGGAAATACAATAGATGAAATTTCTAGCCAAATTTCTTGCTTTCTGGGAGTTCATGTGATATTATTATTATTATTTTTTTTTTTTTCTGAGATGCTCGCACTCTGTCCCCCGGGCTGGAGTGCAGTGGCATGATCTCAGCTCACCGCAACCTCCGCCTCCTGGGTTCAAGCAATTCTCCTGCCTCAGCCTCCTGAACAGCTAGGATTACAGGCGTGTGCCACCATGCCTGGCCAATTTTTGTATTTTTAGTAGAGACGGGGTTTCACCATATGGGCCAGGCTGGTCTCAAACTCCTGACCTTGTGATTCACCCACCTCAGCCTCCCAAAGTGCTGGGATTACAGGCGTGAGCCACCATGCCTAGCCCATGTGATTATTATTTTGCCTTTCTGGGTTATAGTATTTTCATTTTTTTTAATTATACTTTAAGTTCTAGGGTACATGTACAAAACGTGCAGGTTTGTTACATATGTATACATGTGCCATGTTGGTGTGCTGCACCCATTAACTAGTCATTTACATTAGGTGTATCTCCTAATGCTATCCCTACCCCCTCCCGCCACCCCAGAACAGGCCCCAGTGTGTGATGTTCCCCTTCCTGTGTCCAAGTGTTCTCATTGTTCAATTCCCACCTATGAGTGAGAACATGTGGTGCTTGGTTTTTTGTCCAGCTTCATCCATGTCCCTACAAAGGAGACGAACCCATCCTTTTTTATGGCTGCATAGTATTCCATGGTGTGTATGTGCCACATTTTCTTTTTTCTTTTTTTTTTTTTAAATGGCACAGTGGTTTAATCTCTAGAATCCCAGACAACAGATTTGAGGTATTCATTCCTATAGGATCTGGCTGTGCTTCCTACTCTGACCAAAAAGATTCATGTGTTCAGATACAACAAAGCTGGCTTTCTAACTTACTAACTTACAATGTATATGCATATGCACATGCCTGTGTGTTCTCCGCCATGTATTTATTCTTCATGCTTGGTTTTCTAGCATTTTCAAGTTTGCAGTAAAAGTTTCAATACACATTTATTTCTCTAGTCTGCAGTGGAGCAAGTAACATATCTTAAGGAGACAGTTTTTTTTTGTTTTTTTTTTTTTGAGATGGGTTCTCGTTCTGTTGCCCAGGCTGGAGTGATGTGGCATGATCTTGGCTCACTGCAACCTCCACCTCCCAGGTTCAAGCAATTCTCCCGCCTCAGCCTCCTGAGTAGCTGGGACTACAGGCACACGCCACCATGCCCGGCTAATGTTTTGTATTTCAGTAGAGATGGGGTTTCATCATGTTGTCCAGACTGATCTTGAACTCCTGAGCTCAGGCAATCCGCCCGCCTTGGCCTCCTAAAGTGCTGGGATTATAGGCGTGAGCCACAGCACCCGGCCTGAGAGTTGTCGAAATGCTCGCAGGAAGTGTTTCTGTGTTAAAAAGTTGAGAAGATGGAAGCTGAATCCTCCTTGTATTCAGAAGGCTGTTTCAGAAGGTCACTGCTGGCAGGCTTCTCCCTACAGGGATTCAGCAGTGAGGGAGCAGAGTATTTGGGGGACAACTGCTTCTTCTGGAGGGGAGAGAATGAGATGGAGTTCACCAGCAGCTCTTTATGTCAGACTTTTAGCAGGATTCAGCTTTATAAATAAGTTTGTCATCTCTGAGTATAGGGTCTTCTCATCAACACTCTGAACATTACAGGAAACAAAAAATTTCTTTCCTTCAACTTTATCAAGTTGGCTATTTATCATAACAACAGAACAAAGAGGGATAGGTCTTTTACAATTGATGTTGAGATTGGCAGTCATGACGATTCCCCCAGCCATCATTGCACACATACCAACAGTAGCATCAAGCATGGTTGCAATGGCACCTCCATGAATGAATCCAGGTGGTCCTTCCAGGTAAGAGCCTCCTTGAAATAAGCAAACCATCCTTTTCTCAACGTCATTGTAGAACATCATGTATTCAAAGCCCAGGCCATCATCAAAGCTTCTGGTGAAGAGCTGGGCCTGTGACACTTGTTCTTCTTTCATAAGCTTTGGGTCAAGAAAACGGGTTTTGAAGTCTTGAATCCTTTCAGTACGTGTACGTTTATATGAAGGCAAATGTTTCCAGGAGTCATCTTCACATTTCTTCATAAACTGGTCAAAGAGCAGTCTTAGGTCCTTGTTCCAGCTGGGGTTGGGGACAGAATAGTCCTTAAGAATGACATCCTCAGAAGAAAATGACCTCAGCGCAGGTCGTGGCTCACGACCCGGCAGGCGCCAGCCTACCAGCGGCAGCCGGCAAAGGGCCCCCAGCGTGCGGAGGTGCCCGATGCAGCTCCTCAGCATGGCTCAGGGCTGCGCAGGCCGTGGGGCGACGCTTGCTCTAGCCCTGGACGGCACACACTACTGCCACATTTTCTTAATCCAGTCTACCATTGATGGATATTTGGGTTGGTTCCAAGTCTTTGCTATTGTGAATAGTGCTGCAATAAACATACGTGTGCATGTGTCTTTATAGCAGCATGATTTATAGTCCTCTGGGTATATACCCAGTAATGGGATTGCTGGGTCAAATGGTATTTCTAGGTCTAGATCCTTGAGGAATCGCCACACTGTCTTCCACAATGGTTGAACTAGTTTATAGTCCCACCAACAGTGTAAAAGTGTTCCTATTTCTCCACATCCTCTCCAGCACCTGTTGTTTCTTGACTTTTTAAAGATCGCCATTCTAACTTGTGTGAGATGGTATCTCATTGTGGTTTTGATTTGCATTTCTCTGATGGCCAGTGATGATGAGCATTTTTTCATGTCTCTTTTGGCTACATAAGTGTCTTCTTTTGAGAAGTGTCTGTTCATATCCTTCACCCACTTTTTGATGGGGTTGTTTTTTTCTTGTAAGTTTGTTTGAGTTCTTTGTAGATTCTGGATATTAGCCCTTTGTCAGATGAGTAGATTGCAAAAATTTTCTCCCATTCTGTAGGTTGCCTGTTCACTCTGATGGTAGTTTCTTTTGCTGTGCAGAAGCTCTTTAATTAGATCCCATTTGTCAATTTTGGCTTTTGCTACCATTACTTTTGGTGTTTTAGACATGAAGTCCTTGCCCATGCCTATGTCCTGAATGGTATTGCCTAGGTTTTCTTCTAGGGTTTTTATGGTTTTTAAGTCTTTAATCCATCTTGAATTAATTCTTGTATAAGGTGCAAGGAGGGAATCCAGTTTCAGCTTTCTACATATGGCTAGCCAGTTTTCCCAGCACCATTTATTACATAGGGAATCCTTTCCCCGTTTCTTGTTTGTGTCAGGTTTGTCAAAGATCAGATGGTTGTAGATGTGTGGTATTATTTCTGAGGGCTCTGTTCTGTTCCATTGATCTATATCTCTGTTTTGGTACCAGTACCATGCTGTTTTGGTTACTGTAGCCTTGTAGTGTAGTTTGAAGTCAGGTAGCGTGATGCCTCCAGCTTTGTTCTTTTGGCTTAGGATTGTCTTGGCAATGTGGGTTCTTTTTTGGTTCCATATGAACTTTAAAGTAGTTTTTTTTCCAATTCTTTGAGGAAAGTCATTGGTAGCTTGATGGGGATGGCATTGAATCTATAAATTACCTTGGGCAGCATGGCCATTTTTACTATATTGATTCTTCCTTTTTTTTTTTTTTTTTTTTTGAGACGGAGTCTCGCTCTGTCGCCCAGGCTGGAGTGCAGTGGCGCGATCTCGGCTCACTGCAAGCTCCGCCTCCCGGGTTCACGCCATTCTCCTGCCTCAGCCTCTCCGAGTAGCTGGGACTACAGGCGTCTGCCACCACGCCCGGCTAATTTTTTGTATTTTTTAGTAGAGACAGGGTTTCACCGTGGTCTCGATCTCCTGACCTCGTGATCCGCCCGCCTCGGCCTCCCAAAGTGCTGGGATTACAAGCGTGAGCCACCGCGCCCGGCCTTATATTGATTCTTCCTATCCATGAGCATGGAATGTTCTTCCATTTGGTTGTGTCCTCTTTTATTTCGTTGAGCAGTGGTTTGTAGTTCTCCTTGAAGAGGTCCTTCACATCCCTTGTAAGTTGGATTCCTAGGTATTTTATTCTCTTTGAAGCAATTGTGAATGGGAGTTTACTCATGATTTGGCTCTCTGTTTGTCTGTTATTGGTGTATAAGAATGCTTGTGATTTCTGCACATTGATTTTGTATCCTGAGACTTTGCTGAAGTTGCTTATCAGCTTAAGGAGATTTTGGGCTGAGACGATGGGGTTTTCTAAATATACAATCATGTCATCTGCAAACAGGAACAATTTGACTTCTTCTTTTCCTAATTGAATACCCTTTATTTCTTTCTCCTGCCTGATTGCCCTGGCCAGAACTTCCAACACTATGCAGTGTTGAATAGGAGTGGTGAGAGAGGGCATCCCTGTCTTGTGCCAGTTTTCAAAGGGAATGATTCCAGTTTTGCCCATTCAGTATGATATTGGCTGCGGGTTTGTCATAAATAGCTCTTATTATTTTGAGATACGTCCCATCAATACCTAATTTTTTTTTTTTTTTGAGACGGAGTCTCACTCTGTTGCCCAGGCTGGAGTGCAGTGGCACGATCTTGGCTCACTGCAAGCTCCACCTCCTGGGTTCACGCCATTCTCCTGCCTCAGCCTCTGGAGTAGCTGGGACTACAGGTGCCCACCACCATGCCCAGCTAATTTTTTGTATTTTTAGTAGAGACGGGGTTTCACCGTGGTCTCGATCTCCTGCCCTCGTGATCCACCCGCCTCGGCCTCCCAAAGTGCTGGGATTACAGGCATGAGCTACCGCGTCCGGCCCATCAATACCTAATTTATTGAGCGTTTTTAGCATGAAGGGCTGTTGAATTTTGTCAAAGGCCTTTTCTGCATCTATTAAGATAATCATGTGGTTTTTGTCTTTGGTTCTGTTTATATGCTGGATTATGTTTACTGATTTGTGTATGTTGAACCAGCCTTGCATCCCAGGGATGAAGCCCACTTGATCATGGTGGATAAGATTTTGATGTGCTGCTGGATTCAGTTTGCCAGTATTTTATTGAGGATTTTTGCATCGATGTTCATCCAGAATATTGATCTAAAATCCTCTTTTATATTTTCATTTTTCTGTACTGAAAAATATACAGAAGGTCACTTGAGGCCAAGAGTTCAAGGCTACAGTGAGCCATGATTGTCCCACTGTACTCCAGCCTGGGCAGCACAGCAAGCCCCAACTCAAAAAAAAAAAAAAAAAAAAAAAAAAGGTGTGTGTGTGTGTGTGTGTGTGCGTGTGTGTGTGTGTGTATAAACACAATTCAAAAATATTTCTATGGGCCGGGCACAGTGGCTCATGCCTGTAATCCCAGCACTTTGGGAGGCTGAGGCAGGCGGATCACAAGGTCAGGAGATTGAGACCATCCTGGCTAACATGGTGAAACCCCGTCTCTATTAAAAAATACAGAAAATTAGCCAGGCGTGGTGGTGGGCACCTGTAGTCCCAGCTACTTGGGAGGCTGAGGCAGAAGAATGGCATGAACCCACGAGGTGGAGCTTGCAGTGAGTGGAGATTGTGCCACTGCACTCCAGCCGGGGGACAGAGCGAGACTCCATCTGAAAAAAAAAAAAATTATTATTATTATAACTGTATAATTATAGAAATGTTACAAATATAGAAAATACAGTTTAATAATATGAAATAATTAATATTTATATTGTCATTATGTCTTTTTTTTTTTTTGAGACAGAGTTTCACTCTTTCACCCAGGCTGGAGTGAAATGGTGCAATCTCAGCTCATTGCAACCTCCGACTCCCGGGTTCAAGTGATTCTCCTGCCTCAGCCTCCCGAGTAGCTGGGATTACAGGTGCCTGCCACCACACCGGGCTGATTTTTGTATTTTTAGTAGCGATGGGGTTTCACCATGTTGGCCAGGCTGGTCTCAAACTCCTGACCTCAGGTAATCCACCCACCTCGGCCTCCCAAAGTGCTAGAATTACAGGCGTGAGCCACCACACCCAGCTTGTCATTATGCCTTAAGGATCTTCTTATTTCTACAATTTTTCAAATCAAAGATGCATCAGTTCAGCCTTGCAGTAAAAAAATGCAGTTCTTGGCTGGGTATGGTGGCTCATGCCTATAATCCCAGCACATTGGGAGGCCAAGGAGGGTGGATCGCCTGAGGTCAGGAGTTTGAGACCAGCCTGACCAACATGGTGAAACCCCATCTCTACTAAAAATACAAAAAATTAGCCAGACATGCTGGCGCACGCCTGTAATCCCAGCTACTAGGGAGGCTGAGGCAGGAGAATTGCTTGAACCTGGGAGGAGGAGCCTGCAGTGAACTGAGATTATGCCCACTGCACACCAGCCTGGGCAACAAGAGCAAAAACTCCATCTCAAAAAACAAACAAACAAACAAAAAACACTTTTTTTTTTTTATTCAAAGTCTCACTGTGTTGCCCAGGCTGGAGTACAATGGCGCAATCTCGGCTCACTGCAACTTCCACCTCCTGAGTTCAAGCTATTCTCCTGCCCCAGCCCCCCAGTAGCTGGGATCACAGGTGCCCACCACCACGCCTGGCTAATTTTTGTATTTTTAGTAGAGACGGGGTTTCACCATGTTGGTCAGGCTGGTCTCAAACTCTTGACATCAGGTGATCCTGCCACCTCGGCCTCCCAAAGTGCTGGGATTACAGGCATGAGCCACTGCACCCAGCCAAAAAAATGTAGTTCTTAGTGCTAATATAACTAAAGATACAATACTTGAAATCCAGGGCTTAGGAATTTATAAATGGATGGAAGATATTAATTCTAAAATGTCACATTAGAAATACCTGTTATTGGTAATAATTAGTTGTAATGATATATTAATAATTTCCAAATCTCTTCTTTCCAAACACATACTGATCCAGAGTTTATACATTTATTAACATTATAGAACATGATATATTTGATAAAATAAATGGCAAGTACAACAGTTTATCTCTTGGAATAAACAATACTGTACATATATGTATATATATGTAAGTTTTTCATTGTTTTGTGATGGAGTCTTGCTCTGTCACCCAAGCTGGGGTGCAGTGGCAAGATCTCAGTTCAGGGCAACCTCTGAATCCCCTGTTCAAGCAATTCTTCTGCCTCAGCCTCCTGAGCGGCTGGAATTACAGGTATGCACCACCATCACACCTGGCTAATTTTTTGTATTTTTAGTACAGATGGGGTTTCCCCATGTTAGCCAGGTTGGTCTTGAACTCCTGACCTCAAGTGATCCACCCACCTCGGCCTCCCAAAGTGCTGGGATTACAGGTGTGAGCCACTGCACCTGGCCTACTGTACATATATTAAATCAGTGTTCTCTTATCACTATTCTGGAGCCAAAAAAATCTGCAAAATATATTTTCTCATAAGGAAATTCTAAAACATATTCATGACGTTATTTCTTTAGTGTAATAAATACTTACGAATTTCAGAACCAGTAGTAATTTCAATAGATGAAATAAAAATAAAGTATTTTCATTTGTGGTAATTGTAACTAGAGTAAGTATATCTACCTCCTCCTCTTCTGCTACTTGTGATTCACGAAGAGCCGTTGGGAATACTCGAGGGGTAAAGTTGATTTTAATACTGCCAACAGAGCGAGGAGCAGGAATACTGTCTTCCTTTAACTTCTCAGTAAATATATTTTCTGAATTTCTCCCTTCAAAAACAATGGTAGCAAACAAGTCACTTATTTCTCATTTTCTAGTTAACAATCAACTGATAAAGTAATTACACATCAAAGCTCACCCCCAAATCCTAAACAAATAAATCAAATATATTTTCTGCAAGAAAAGAATGCAAAATTTAGAACTGATAATATGGCAGCTAATGACCTACCTGCTCTTTATCAATGGCCTCAGCTACCTTTCTGGGGTTCTCTTTGTAAAACCACAGTGTTTAATTCACATCAACTCCAAGGGAGGACACTCTAGGCAACTCTACATCAACTCTAGAGAAGGGCACATAGGCAAAACCACCACTGCCAATACTACCTCTATCTCCTCAAACTCTATAGCAATGTCTCCTATATACTGTATCTCCTATATGCTTTCTTATAATAGTGTAAGAGGTTTTAGCTATCAAAGAGAACTAATGAGAACTGGCAAGGATGGGCGCAGTGGCTCATGTCTGTAATCACAGCACTTTGGGAGGCCAAGGCAGGCCAATCACCTGAGGTCAGGAGTTCAAGACCAGCCTGGCCAACACGATGAAACCCTGTCTCTACTAAAAATATAAAAATTAGCCAGGCCTGTGGCACGTACCTATAATCCCGGCTACTCAGGAGGCTGAGGCAGGAGACTTGCTTGAACCTGGGAGGCGGAGGTTACAGTTAGCCAAGATCGTGCCATACACTCCAGCCTGGGTGACAGAGTGAGACTCCGTCTCCAACAAACAAACAAACAAAAACTAGGAAAGGGTCTTGACTAGACATTTCAAAGGACTGGGGCAAGGGGGGAAGGAGCGCTCTTAGACTCAAAGATGAAAGCCACATAATGTGATAACAGAGGTGATCCCATCAGCCAGGATGGCCTTGTGGGACACAGTCATTGACTACTGTTGCATAACAAAGTATTACATTAAAGAGAACTAAATTTTTATCTTTATTTGATCTGTACATTTGGGGCTTTATTTTACAATGCGCGGCTTGAACCTACCTAGTACAAGTTCCCAATAATTTTATATCCAAGTTAACTGTTGCTCACTCATAATGGCAAAAGACATTTCTAGGTATGTAAGAACTCAGCCAACACTACCTAGTCATCTTTTGTGAATACATTACTCAAAGAAATGTTCCAGAACACAGAGAAATAACATTAAGAACCCAGGAGTGGGGAATTTGAGAGCAAAATGAGAAAGGATGGGTTTTCTAAAGCAGTGGAGAACACGCTAAAAATGTTGTAAATAACATCTTTTTTTTTTAGAGACAGGGTTATTACCATCACCGAGGCTGCAGTGCAGTGATGCAATCACAGCACAGTGCAGCCTTGAGCCCCTTGGCTCAAGCAATCCTCCCATCTCAGCCTCCCAAGAGCAGGGACTACAGGTGCACACCACCATACGTGGCTAATTTTGTGTTTGTATGCTTTTTTGTAGAGATGGGGTCTTGTTTTGTTGCCCAGGCTGGTCTTGAACTTCTGGGCTCAAGCAATCCTCCCATCTTGGCCTCTCAAAGTGCTGAGATTACAGGTATGAGCCACCACGCCCAGTCTGTAAATAATTTTTTTTTTTTTTGAGGCAGAGTCTCAGTCTGTCCCCCGAGGCTGGAGTGCAGTGGCGCCATCTCAGCTCACTGCAAGCTCTGCCTCCCGGGTTCACGCCATTCTCCTGCCTCAGCCTCCCAAGTAGCTGAGATTACAGGCGCCCGCCACCATGCCCGGCTATTTTTTGTATTTTTAGTAGAGATGGGGTTTCACCGTGTTAGCCAGGACGGTCTCGATCTCCTGACCTCGTGATCAGGCCACGCCTGGCCTGTAAATAATATTTTTAAATAGTAATATAAAAGAAGGAAAATAGGTCCGGGTGCGGCGGCTCACGCCTGTAATCCTAGCACTTTGGGAGGCTGAGGTGGGTAGATCACTTGAGGTCAGCAGTTGGAGACCAGCTTGGCCAACATAGTGAAACCTCATCTCTACTAAAAATACAAAAAATAAGTCAGGGGTGGTGGCGGGCACCTGTAATCCCAGCTATTTGGGAAGCTGAGGCAAGAGAATCGCTTGAACCTGGGAGGCAGAGGCTGCAGTGAGCCAAGATCACGCCACTGCACTCCAGCCTGGACAAGAGAGCAAGTCTCACTGAAAAAAAAAAAAAAAAAAAAAAATGGAAAAGGAAAATAGAATAGAAAGTAAAAATGAAGCATACTTCATTTTACCTCAGATTACTAATAATACTAATGATTAATACGATATAGAACATGCAGGAAATCATCACTATTATCCCATGAGGAGAACTAAAAAAAACTAGATTGCTACAGAAAAACAAATCTTCATGTGTTTATAAAAAATATTAAAGTGACCACTAGTTACAGTAAAAATAAGATATATAATTTCCAAACTCGTATATCTAATTTACAAACTCTTCTATTTGCTATTTGCAAATTGCAAAACATAAAAAAGAAATTTGCTGTTTGTAACAACACAGGTTAAAACTTTTACTACAAAGTTTTACATGCAATTTTATGAAAAGGTAAAATGTTATGAACACATACAAATTCTTGATAAAAAATAAATAAACAAAAGGTTCAATATATAGTTCAGTTTCAAAAGTAAGTAAAGGAAAGGCTTCATCACCGAACTTAAAGCCAGGGTCATCTCAAAAGCTGACACAAAAGCTGTTTGGAAAGATTTTAGATGCAAATAGATTAATATCAACGGCTGGAGACTGGAAATTTAATGCTGATATAGGTACAGAGGTGGGGAGGTAGAAATGAAACTAGAATCATAGAAGGGCAGGACCTCCCGGGTTCAAGCGATTCTCCTGCTTCAGCCTCCTGAGTAGCTGGAATTACAGAGGTGCACCACCATGCCCAGCTAATTTTTTTGTATTTTTAGTAGACACGGGTTTCACCATGTTGGCCAGGCTGGTCTCGAACTCCTGACCTCATGAGCCACCCACCTCGGCCTCCCAAAGTGCTGGGATTACAGGCATGAGCCACCATGCCCAGTGGGCGTCACTCTTAGTGAAAAGGATGCTTATATGATCTCTGCTCACTAATCTTAGAAAGTGAAGCTTGGAAACAATGTCTCTTGTAAGAAATTGAGGCTCCAGGTATTCCTCATCAACAAGTCTTTTGCAAATAAGAATATATGATATTTCCTCATACATACACACTAAGAAGTTTTTGCAGAAGATTAGTGGTCAGGCAAAAAAGCACAATTCACAAGAGGAAACAATCCGGTATGAGGAACAATCAGCAGACACAACAAATAAGACGACTGGCTCCCCAAGACTTTGAAATAGCACAACAATCTGAAAGAGATTAATCATTTTAAACATACTTACTTAAAGCCAGTAAAGACAGGCTAACATCAATAATGAAAACTAAGAAGCTAGTGACAAAGAACAGAGAGGTGTGAAAAAAAAAGTTCTTTTTTTTTTTTTTGACAGTGTCTTGCTCTGTCGCCCAGGCTGGAGTGCAGTGGCATGATCTCGGCTCACTGCTAGCTCTGCCTCCCGGGTTCACACCATTCTCCTGCCTCAGCCTTCCGAGTAGCTGGGACTACAAGCACCCACCACCACGTCCAGCTAATTTTTTGTACTTTTAGTAGAGATGGGGTTTCACCGTGTTAGCCAGAATGGTCTCCATCTCCTGACCTCATGATCCGCCCGCCTCGGCCTCCCAAAGTGCTGGGATTACAGGCATGAGCCACAGTGCCTGGCCAAAAAACAGAACTTTCAAAATGAAAAATATTGTCACTGAAATTAAAAACATCTTGGACAAGTATAACATAAAATTAGTCATGGTTGAAGAAAATTTATAAACTAGAAGATAGATCTGAGGATATTATACAGAACATAGCTGAGGAAGATAAAGAGAATACAAGAAAGTTGGCCAGGTGCGGTGGCTCACGCCTGTAATCCTAGCATTTTGGGAGGCCAAGACAGGTAGGTCGCTTGAGGTCAGGAATTCAAGATCAGCGTGGCCAATATGGTGAAACCCTGTGTCTACTAAAAATACAAAAATTAGCCTGGTGTGGTGGTGCACATCTGTAGTCCTAGCCACTAAGGAGGCTGAGGCAGGAGAATTGCTTGAACCCAGGAGGCGGAGGTTGCAGTGAGGTGAGATCGTGCCACTGCACTCCTGCCTGGACGACAGAGCAAGACTCCGTCTCAAAAAAAAAAGAAAAACATCTGTGTAATTTGAAAATATATATTGAAAACAAGAGAATACAATAATGTAATATTTGTTTGTTTTGGTTTTTGTTTTTGAGACAGTCTCACTCTGTCACCCAGGCTAGAGTGCAGTGGCACGATCTTGGCTCACTGCAGCCTCTGCCTCCTGGGTTCAAGCAATTCTCACGCCTCAGTATCCCAAGTAGCTGGAATTACAGCTATGTGCCACCACAGCCAGCTAATTTTTGTATTTTTAGTAGAGATGGGGTTTCACCATGTTGGCCAGGCTGGTCTTGAACTCCTGGTCTCAAGTAATTCGCCGACCTCAGCCTCCCAAAGTGCTGAGATTACAGGCATGAGCCAAGAAGGTAATATTTGAAGACAATAGTTTTGAAATTCCCAGAATTGATGAATGACAAAGTTCTTTGAGTGACAGTATGCTCCAAGTGATGACATTATGAGATAAATAAATATAAAATTGAACTTATACTAATGAACCCATAATATACCAAGGGAAAGAATTTTAAAACAACCAGAAATAAAGGATAGATTACTTTATTAAGGATCAAGCTAGATCCATTGTACTTCATCCTGGGTGACAGGGTGAGATCCTGTCTCAAAAAAAAGAACAATATTAGAAATTAATAAATTATATAATTATAGATAAAGTAGAGATAAGTAAATAAAAACTTTATGGAAATGAATTTGAATAGATAAAATGCACAATTTAGAAGACAAATTACCAAAATTGACTTTGGAAAATTTCAATAATCAATAACTATTACAGAAACTAAATCTATTTAAAAAAAAAAAAACCTCCATAAAAAAACTCCAGACCTAGACAGTTTTAGGGGAAGTTTTACTAAACTTTAAAACAACAGATATTTCTCTTATCTAACTATATTGTTTCAAATAGTAGAAAAAGAAAAATGCTCTATAGTATATGGGTCTGGTATAATTTGGTATACAATCTAGACAAGAACAGTATGAGGAATGAAAAACATAACTGAACCTCAATATGAAGATAAATGTGACAATTGCTTATAAAATATTAGCAAATTGAATATTTATATATATATATATATTCAATCTAAATGACTTTTTTTGTTTTTGTTTTTTTAGACAGAGTCTCACTCTGTCGCCCACACTGGAGTGCAGTGGCACGATCTTGGCTTGCTGCAGCCTCCACCTCCTGGGTTCAAGTGATTCTCCTGCCTCAGCCTCCTGAGTAGCTGGGACTACAGGCGCACGCCACCAGGCCTGGCTAATTTTTGCATTTTTAGTAGAGACAGGGTTTCGCCATGTTGCCCAGGGTGGTCTGGAACTCCTAACCTCAGGTGATCTGCCCACCTCAGGCTCCCAAAGTGCTGGGATTACAGGCGTGAGCCACCATGACCAGGCTCTAAATGACTTTTCAACATGCCAAGCCTCACTGTTAAAGTTGTAAAGACATATAACTTGGTGGAAATAGCACAGGTTTCAGATGCAGACCAGATCTGGGTTCAAATCCCACGAGTTTACCTATTCATAGTTTTTTTTTTTTTCTGAACATCTATTTCCTCTAAAATAAGAATAGCAGCGCTTAGACTGAAGTGTTGTGAAGACTGAGTGACCCAAGCAATAAAATCCCCTGGCACATAGTAGTCACCTAGTAAACGTTAATTATTATTATTATATATGTGATTTTACACTAAAATGTTAAATTTATAGGAATTCAATAATGACTTATGTGAGGAAAATACTAAATATTTCTTTTTTTTTTTTGAGACAAAGTTTCACTCTTGCTGCCCAGGCTGGAGTGCAATGGCATGATCTCGCTTCACTGCAACCTCCACCTCCTGGGTTCAAGCGATTCTCCTGCCTCAGCACCTCCCGAGTAGCTGGGATTATTGGCACCCACCACCACACCCGGCTAGTTTTGTATTTTTAGTAGAGACAGGGTTTCTCCATGTTGGTCAGGCTAGTCTTGAACACCCGACTTCAGGTGATCTGCCCGCCTCAGCCTCCCAAAGGTCTGGAATTACATGCGTGAGCCACTGCACCCGGTAGAAAATGCATCCAAAACAAAGTTTAATATTCCAAAATTAGATAAAATCAAACTCATAGCTTTCAGTATAGAATTATATTCTGTGGGAGATAGGAGGGAAAATGGCAGATCGGAGACAGGATTAACATGCAGCTGCCAATTGGATGGACAGAACAGCATCTGGGGACTCACATTGTGAACTTTTACTCCAAGAATCACTTCAGGAACGCCACAAGAAACACCGTAGGAAAACTGAAAGAATTCACAGACCCAGACTGGATTAATAAAATGTGGCACATATACACCATGGAATACTATGCAGCCATAAAAAATGATGAGCTCATGTCCATTGTAGGGACATGGATGAAACTGGAAAACATCATTCTCAGTAAACTATTGCAAGGACAAAAAACCAAACACCACATGTTCTCACTCATAGGTGGGAATTGGACAATGAGAACTCATGGACACAGAAAGGGGAACATCACACTCCGGGGACTGTTGTGGGGTGGGGGGAGGGGGGAGGGACAGCATTAGGAGATATACCTAATGCTAAATGACGAGTTAATGGGTGCAGCAAACCAACATGGCACATGGATACATACGTAACAAACCTGCACATTGTGCACATGTACCCTAAAACCTGAAGTATAATAATAAAATTAAAAAAAAAAAAAAAGAATTCACAGACCCTTTGAAGGAAGTGGTTTGCTGCTGCAAATGCCCTGAGACAGCTGAAAAACTGTGAGTTCCCAAAGTGTGAGGGAGGAAAAGGTCAGTCTCTGAACATACATTCCCACTGGGGAACCTGAAAATCCAGATCACAGGAGAAGGATTTAACTTCACCCTGAGCTGAAATAGATTTAGGTAGCTGAGCAAAATATAAAAGTAGAAGAAGCAGCAGGAAGAGCCCTATAGGCACTTCCATCCCCAGCTGGAGACCAAGGAAGCCATTCCCGGCCTGCTCTCACAGAGGTCCTTGGAGACAGGAAGGCAGCCAGTGGAACTGGGGCAGGACCGCAGGGTGAAGGAAGCTTGTAGCTGAACTTTGAGCAGGAATTTTCCTAAGCAAAAATTGGTGGCAGGGGGAGCAAATGGGAAGTACAGATGCGAGTGCAGAAGCCACAGCCAATAGTGTGGGCAGGCAGGGACTGGGGAGGCCTAAGAGCCCTCTTGCTTTCTCAGCGGCAAGGCTTATAGTCTGGGGCAAGATCTCAGCCCTGCTCACCGACTGCCTGGCTATAAACTCTGGCATGGCTGGAGTGAGACTGGCCTTGGTGGCTGTCTGGGAGCTAGGTGAGGCCTGTCACTGCCGGCTTTCCCCTACCTCCCTGGTGACCTGTATGGCACAGCAGAGGCAGCCATAATGCCCCTGGGAACATAACTCCATTGGCCTGAGAATCCCCTCCACCCCCACTGTGGCCACAGCAAGCCCCACCCAAGGGGAGTCTGAGCCCAGACCCAACTAACCTTGCCCCCACCTGATGGTTTTTCTCTACCTGCTCTACGGCCCTGCCCATCACCTGAGAAACCTGAGTACTTGTCCCCACCAACATCAAGATTATATCTCTCTTCTGTACTGCAGCTGGTGCCCTCTTGAAAGTGCCACCTCCTGGCTGGAGCCCAACCAACTCAAGCCACCATAGCAACTCATAACAGAACAACCCTGCTCCAAAGAAGGAGAAAACAACAGCTAATTCCACTTCCTGCAACACCCTGTCTAGCCAGAGGTCCTGAATCTGTCCACGTGACAACTCCACTGCTAGCATAACCAGTACTTGAAGTGCACTAAACGAAATTACAACAAAAGACTCCACCAGAATCCACTTCACTCACCTGCCACCACCAGAACAGGTGCTGGTATCCATGGCTGGGAGACCTGTGGATCACATCACAGGGCTCTTTGCAGACATTCCCCAGCACCAGCCTGGGGCCCAAGTGGGTGGCTAGAAAATAGAAGGGCAATAACAATCACCGCAGTCTGGCTCTCAGGAAGCCCCATCCCTAGTGGCAGGGGGAGGGCACCACATCAAGGGAACACCCATGGGACAGAAGAATCTGAACAGTAGCCCTGAGTTTCAGATCTTACCACTGAAACCGTCTACTCAAATGAGAAGGAACCAGAAAAGTAATTCTAGTAATATGACAAGGTTCTGTAACACCCCCAAAAGATCATACTAGCTCTCCAGCAATGGATCTAAACTAAGAAGAAATCTGTGAATTGCCAGATAAATAATTCAGAAGGTTGATTATTAAGCTCCTCAAGGAGGCACTAGAGAAAGGCGAAAATCAACTTCAAGAAATTAAAAAAAAAAAAAGGATATGAATGGAAAAGTCTCCAGAGAAATAGATATTATAAAGAAAAAATAATCAAAACTTCTGGAAATGAAAGACACACTTAAAGAAATGCAAAATACACTGGAAAGTTTCAACAACAGATTTGAACAAGTAGAAGAAATAACTTCAGAGCTCAAAGACAAGGTTTTCAAATGAACCTAATCCAACAAAGACAAAGAAAAAAAGAATTTTAAAAAATGAACAAAGCCTCCAAGAAATCTGGGATTATGTAAATGAGCAAACATAAGAATAACTGATGCTCCTAAGGAAGAAGGGAAATCTAAAAGTTTGGAAAACATACTTGAGGGAATAATCGAGAAAAGCTTCCATGGTCTTGCTAGAGATCTAGACATCCAAATACAAGAAGCTCAAAGAACACCTGGGGAATTCATTGCAAAAAGATCATTGCCTAGGTACACAGTCATCACATTGTCTAAAGTAAAGACGAAAGAAAGAATCTTAAGAGCTGTGAGGCAAGGTTGGGTGCGGTGGCCCACACCTGTAATCTCAGCACCTTTGGGAGGCCACGGTGGGTAGATCACGAAGTCAGGAGTTCGAGATCAGCCTGGCCAACCAAGATGGTGAAACCCCATCTCTACTAAAAATACAAAAATTAGCCAGGCGTGGTGGCGAGTGCCTGTAATCCCAGCTATTCAGGAGGCTGAGGCAGGAGAATTGCTTGAACCCAGGAGTTGGAGGTTGCAGTGAGCCGAGATCGTGCTACTGCACTCTACCCTGGGTGACAGAGCAAGACTCTGTCTCCAAAGAGCTGTGAGGCAAAAGCATCAGGTAATCTGTAAAGGAGAACCTATCAGATTAACAGCAGATTTCTTAGCAGAAGCCCTGCAAGCCAGAAGGGATGGGGGTCCTATCTTTAGCCTCCTTAAACAAAATAATTATCAGCTAAGAATTTTGTATCCAGTGAAACTAAGCTTCATAACCAGAGGTGAGATAAAGTCTTTTTCAAACAAACAAATGCTGAATTTGTCACTACCATGCCAGCACTACAATAAATGCTAAAAGAAGTTTTAATATTGAAACCAAACCTCAAAATGTACCAAAATAGAACCTCCTTAAAGCATAAATCTCACAGGACCTATAAAACAATAACACAATGAAAAAAAAAATAAGGTACAGCAACAACTAGCATGATGAATAGAACAGTACCTCACATCTCAATACTGACGTTGAATGTAAATGGCCTAAACACTCCACTTAAAACATACAGAATGTCAAATGGGTAAAAATCAACCAACCAAGTAAGTCTTTTAACAGACTTGCCTAACATATAAGGACTTATAAACAAGGTGGAAAAAGATATTCCATGCAAATGGACACCAAAGTCAGCAGGAGTAGCTATTCTTTTTTCTTTCTTTTTTTTCTTTTTTTTTTTTTGAGACAGAGTCTCCTTCTGTTGCCCAGGCTGGAGTGCAGTGGCGCAATCTTGGCTCACTGCAACCTCTGCCTCCTGGGGTCAAGCGATTCTCCTGCCTTAGCCTTCCAAGTAGCTGGGACTACAGGCGCATGCCACCACGCCTGGCTAATTTTTGTATTTTTAGTAGAGATGGAGTTTCACCATGTTGGCCCGGCTGGTCTCAAACTCCTGACCTCGTGATCTGCCCGCCTCGGCCTCCCAAAGTGCTGGGATTATAGGCGTGAGCCACTGCGCCTAGCCAGGAGTAGCTATTCTTACACAAAACAAAGCAGACTTTAAAGCAACAACAGTTTGAAAAGATAAAAAAGGACATTATATAATGATAAAAGAATTAGTCCAACAGGAAAATATCACAATCCTAAATATTTATGCACCTAACACTGGAACTCTCAAATTTATTTATTTATTTATTTATTTATTTATTATTATTATTATTTTTTTTTTGAGACAGAGTCTCACTCTGTCGCCCAGGCTGGAGTGCCGTGGCGCAGTCTCAGCTCACTGCAACCTCCACCTCCAGATTCAAGCAATTCTCCTGCCTCAGCCTCCCGAGTAGCTGGGACTACAGGTGCCTGCCACCACGCCCAGCTAATTTTTTGTACTTTTAGTAGAGATGGGGTTTTACCATGTTAGCCAGAATGGTCTCGATCTCATGACCTTGTGATCCACCCGCCTAGGCCTCCCAAAGTGCTGAGATTACAGGCGTGAGCCACAGCGCCTGGCCCATCTCAATAAATTTAAGAAAATCAAAATTATATCAAATACTCTCTAAGACCACAGTGGAATAAAACTGGATATTGACTTCAAAAGGAACACTCAAAACTATACAAATATATGGAAATTACATAACCTGCCCCTGAATGATCTTTGGGTCAACAATGAAATCAAGATGGAAATTTTAAAAGTCTTTGAACTGAACGATAATAGTGACACAACCAGTCAAAACCTCTGGGATACAGCAAAAGCAGTGCTAAGAGGAAAGTTCATAGCACTAAATGCCTACATCAAAAAGTCTGAAAGAGCATAAACAGACAATCTAGGCTCACACCTGAAGAAACTAGAGAAAAAAGAACATATGAAACCCAAACCCAGCACAAGAAAAGAAATAACAAAGATCAGAGCAGAACTAAATGAAACTGAAAGAAAAAAAATACAAAAAAAAAATTAAACAAAAAGCTGGTTCTTTGAAAAGACAAACAAAACTGATAGACCATTAGTAAGATTAACCCAGAAAAGAATAAGATCCAAATAAGCTCGATTAGAAATGAAATGAGAGAAATTATAACAAATACCACCGGGATACAAAAGATCATTCAAGGCTACTATGAATACCTTTGTGCGCACAAACTAGAAAACCTAGAGGAGATGGATAAATTCCTAAACCTAGAAGGAATTAAACAATCTTCCCAGATTAAGCCAGGAAGAAATAGAAACTCTGAATAGACCAATAACAAGTAGGGAGATTGAAATAGTAATTTAAAAATGGCCAACTAAAAGAAAGTCCAGGAGTAGATAGATTCACAGCTGATTTTTTTTTTTTTTTTAAGACAGGGTCTTGCTCTGTTGCCCCCAGGCTGGAATGCAGTGGTGAGATCTCGGCTCACTGCAACCTCCATCTCCAGGTTCAAGCGATTCTCCTGCCTCAGCTTCCCGAGTAGATGGGATTACAGGCATGTGCCACCACACCCTGCTAATTTTTGTATTTTTAGTTAGATGAGGTTTCACCATGTTGGGCAGGCTGGTCTCGAGCTCCTGACCTCAGGAGATTGCCTGCCTTGGCCTCCCAAAGGCTGGGATTAGAGGTATGAGCCATGTGGCCGGCCCAGCAGCTGAATTCTAACAGACATTCAAAGAGAACTGGTACCAATCCTATTAAAACTATTTCAAAAGGTAAGGAGGAAATCCTCCCTAAATCATTCTATAAAGCCAGTACTACCCTAATACCAAAACCAGGAAAGGGCATAACAACAAAAAAGAAAACTACAGACCAATATCCCTGATGAACATAGATGTAACACTCCTCAACCAAATACTAGCTAACCAAATGCAGCAGCATATCAAAAAGGTAATACACCATGATTAAGCGGGTTTCATACCAGGGATGCAGGGCTGCTTTAACATACACACACAAAAAATCAATAAATATAATACACCACATAAACAGAAGTCAAAACAAAAATCATACGATCATCTCAATAAATGCAGAAAAAGCATTTGAGGCCAGGCGTGGTGGCTCATGCCTGTAATCCCAGCACTTCCGGAAGCCGAGGCAGGCGGATCATTTGAGGTCAGGAGTTTTGAGGCCAGCCTGGCCAACATGGCGAGACCCTGTCTCTACCAAAAAATACAAAAAATTAGCTAGGTGTTGTGGTGCACACCCGTAATCCCAGATACTGGGGAGGTTGAGGCAGGAGAATTGATTGAACTTGGGAGGCAGAGGTTGCAGTGAGCCAAGATCATGCCACTGCACTCCAGCCTGAGGAACAGAGTGAGACTGTCACACACACACACACACAAACACACACACACACACACACACACAAAGCATTTGACAAAATCCAGTATCCCTTTATGACTAAAACCCTCAGCAAAATGGGCATAGAAGGGACATACCTTAAGGTAATAAAAGCCATCTTTGACAAACCCATGGCCATTATTATAATGAACAGTGAAAAGGTGAAAGTGTTTCCCCTGAGAACTGGAACAAAACAAGGATGTCCACTTTCACCAACTCTATTTAACACAGTACTGGAAGTCCTAGCCAGAGCAATCAGATAAGAGAAAGAAAGAGCATCTAAATCAGTAAGGAGGAAGTCAAGTTGTCACTGTTCACCGTATACCTAGAAAATCCTAAAGATTCATCCAAAAAGCTCCTAGGTATATGACTGTATACCTAGAAAATCCTAAAGATTCATCCAAAAAGCTCCTAGATCTGATATATGAATTCAAGTAAAGTTTCAGAATACAAAATCAATGTACACAAATCAGTAGCACTACTATACACCAACAAGGACCAGGCTGAGAATCACATCAAGATCTCAACCTCTTTTACAACAGCTGCAAAAAAACCCAAAAAACAAAACAAAAAACCAAAAAACTTCAGAATATATCTAACTAAAGAGGTGAAAGGAAAACTACAAAACACTGCTGAAAGAAATCATAGATGACACAAACAAATGGAAATACATCCCATGCTCACAGATGGGTAGAATCAATATTTTGAAAATGACCATACTGCCAAAAGTAATCTACAAATTCAATGCAATTCCCATCAAAATATCATCATCATTCTTCACAGAACTAGAAAAAACAATCCTAAAATTCATATAGAACAAAAAAAGAGCCCACATAGCCAAAGCAAGACTAAGCAAAAAGAACAAATCTGAGGGGATCACATTACCTGACTTCAAACTATACTACAAGGCCATAGTTACCAAAACAGTATAGTACTGGTATAAAAACAGGCACACAGGCCAATGGAACAGAATAGAGAACCCAGACATAAAGCCAAATACAGCCAACCAATCTTTGACAAAGCAAACAAAACCATAAAGTGGGGAAAGGACAACCTATTCAACAAATGGTGCTGGGATAATTGGCAAACCACATGTAGGAGTATGAAACTGGATGCTCATCTCTCCCCTAACACAAAAATTAACTCAAGATGGATCAAAGACTTAAGTCTAAGACCTGAAATGATAAAAATTCTAGAAGATAACACTGGAAAACCCCTTCTAACACTGGTTTAGGCAAATACTTGATGGCCAAGAATCCAAAAGCAAATGAAACAAAAACAAAGATCAATAGATGGGATTTAATTAAACTAAAGAGCTTCTGCACAGCAAAAGAAATAATCAGCACGGTAAACAGACAACCCACAGAGTGGAAGAAAATCTTCGAAAACTATGCATCTGACAAAGGACTAATATCCACAATCTACAGGGAACTCGAAGAAATCAGCAAGAACAAAACAAACAATCCCATCAAAAAGTGGGCTAAGGACATGAACAGACAATTCTCAAAAGAAGACATACAAATGTCCCGCCAGGTGCGGTGGCTCATGCCTGTAATCCCATCACTTTTCGAGGCTGAGGCAGGCGGATCATCTGAGGTCGGGAGTTCGAGACCAGCCTGACCAACATGGAGAAACCCCATCTCTAAATTAGTCAGGCATGGTGGTACATGCCTGTAATCCTAGCTACTCAGGAGGCTGAAGCAGGAGAATCACTTGAACCTGGGAGGCAGAGGTTGCAGTGAGCCGAGATCGTGCCATTGCACTCCAGCCTGGGCAACAAGAGTGAAATTCCGTCTCAAAATAAATAAACAAACAAACAAACAAATGTCCAACAAACATGAAAAAATGCTCAACACCGCTAATTATTAGGGAAATGCAAATCAAAACCACAATGCGATACCACCTTACTCCTGTTAAGAATGACCCTAATTTAAAAATGAAAAAATAACAGATGTTGGTGTAGATGTGGTGAAAAGGGACACTTTTACATTGCTGGTGGGAATGTAAACTAGTACAACTACTATGGAAACAGTGTGGAGATTCCTTAAAGAAAAGTAGAACTGCCATTTGATCCAGTAATCCCCCTACTGAGTATCCACCTAGAGAAAAAGAAGTCATTAGACACTTGCACACTCATGTTTATAGCAGCACAATTGCAATTGCAAAAATATAGAACTAGCCTAAATGCCCATCAACTAATGAGAAGATAAAGAAAATATGGTATATATATATACACACACCACAATCATGGAATACTACTCAGCCATAAAAAGGAATAAAATAATGGCATTCTCGGCAACCTGGATGGAGTTGGAAACGATTATGCTACATGAAGTAACTCAGAAATGGAAAATCAAATACCATATGTTCTCACTTTTTTTTTTTTTTTTTTTTTTTGAGACGGAGTTTGGCTCTTGTTGCCCAGGCTGGAATGCAATGGCACAATCTCGGTTCACCATAACCTCCACCTCCCAGGTTCAAGCGATTCTCCTGCCTCAGCCTCCTGAGTAGCTGGGATTACAGATATGTGCCACCACACCCGGTTAATTTTGTAATTTTAGTAAAGATGGGGTTTCTCCATATTGGTCAGACTGGTCTCGAACTCCTAATCTCAGGTGATCTGCCCGCCTTGTCCTCCCAAAGTGCTGGGATTACAGGCATGAGCCACTGCTCCTGGCCCATGTTCTCACTCATAGATGGGAGCTGAGCTATGAGGATGCCAAGGCATAAGAATGATATGGGCCTGGGGACTGGGGGGAAGGGTGCAGGGGTGCGGGATAAAAGACTACACATTGGGTGCAGTGTACACTGCTTGGTTGATGGGTCCACCAAAATCTCAGAAATCACCACTAAAGAACTTATACATGTAACCAAACACCACCTGTTCCCCCAAAACTACTGAAATAATAATTTTAAAAACACACACACACAAAAACAGAATTATATTTGTATCAGCCGGACATGGTGGCTCATGCATACAATCCCAGCCCTTTGGGAGGCCAAGGCAGGCAGATTGCTTGAGCTCACGAGTTCAAGACCAGCCTGGGCAACATGGCAAAACCTCGTCTCTACAAAAAATACAAAAAACATTAGCTGGACATTGAGGCACATGCCTGTAGTCCCAGCTACTTGGGAGGCTAAGGCAGGATGGCTTGAGCTGGGGAGGCAGAGGTTGCAGTGAGCTGAGATCGCACCACTGCACTCCAGCCTGGGCGATAGAGCCAGACCTTGTCTCAAAAAAAAAAAAAAGTTATATTAATTTATCTGGTTTTGAATACATCAAGATTAAAAGCTAGAAGTAACCTTTATTTGCTGTAGAGTAAGTCTGCTTATAGTACTCATTTTCCTAAGTGATGTGAGGAAAAGGTCTTTTAATGAAATTCCTAGTTTCTTATCTCTAATGGAATAAATGAATGCTTCTGACACTGCTAGTCCACTCCAAGTCTTTTCGGGCCTGAGTTAAGCACTTATTTAACAATATCTCTGTAAATTTCAAAAGAAAGCACACAAGCAAAGAAGACACTCTTCTTTTTGAATCCTTGAATGAATCCTTGCTCATTTTATTAGAAAATTTCATTATCCCCGAAAGAAGAAATGTCTTTCACTTTAGTCTTTGTACTGAATTGCTTATTCTCAATATGCCAAAATAGTAACCTAATGCTATGAATAGATTTACAAAAAAAGAAAAGCATCATATTTACTTCACCAACAGGACTCACTACTCAAGAAAGTCTTAATCATTTTACCTTTTGGAGCAAGATTTCTAGATGCCGAATTTCTAGTATGACTCTGATATTTTAATTTTTTTCTTTCTTCTTTAATTTGCTTTTCTTTTTGACATAATTTCTCTTCTCTCTGAATTTTTTTTTGCTCCTCGGCTTTTCTTTGATATTCTTTCCAGGCTTCCAATTCTTTAGTGGCTTTTATCCGTTCATTTTCTTTCATATCTTCTATTTTTTTCCTCTCTTCTTCTTCAATCTATAAAAATTGCAATTACCAAATTCTTTAAAATACACAAAAGCAACATTTCTTTAAATGAGAAATTAATTACAATAATTAATTATTCATACCTCTAAACTCTTGCCATTGTATTTGTAACAACAGATAGTAGTGAATTATGAATTAAAATGGGAAAGGTAAATGATTCAACAGAAAAACCATTGGTGTTGGAGTCATGGAACGAAGGTTTTAGTCCCAGATCTACCATTAGCTATGTGATCTTACGCAATCACTTTCTCCAACCTCAGTTTACTTACCTGTACAATGTGGGCAGGCATTCAATCAGATGATACCTAAGGGCTTGGTAGAAAAAATGATAGAAATGGCACATAGATACATATGTAACAAACCTGCACATTGTGCACATGTACCCTAAAACCTAAAGTATAATAATAATAATAAAAAGTTAAACATTAAAAAAAAAGAAATTTATTATTCTAGGAGTTAAGCCACTTCTCTCAAAATCTACACACACACACACACACACACACACACCCCAACACATATATTCAAACATTTGCTTTTCAACTTATCCCAAGTCTTACTCTGTCAACCGAAGTTGTGCCAACCCTTCAGTCCTAAGGACTGAAGGAAGAAGGAACAGTAGAAAAGAAAACAGGAAGGATGAACAAGACGGTCTGTCTCTGGTGGGTGGAAATATTTGAAGTCTTAATCCTGCTGCAAAACCTATGTTTGCACTAGTAGTTGTCTGACACTTTCAAAGAGCTAAATATTAGATGAATTTGAAAGCAGTATCTTGTACAGGTGTGTGTGGCAACTTTTCTCCCTTTCACAAACTTCCCTCATGTGGGCAAGAAAAAAAACTGTGAAATAGAGTACCTAGTTGGTGTACATGATTGACTCCATGTATCTGACTTTTCTATGGTAAGAAAAATTTCTTATCTCTAACTACTAGAGAAGCACTTACTTCAATGATCAAAATGTTTGTGCTATCCAATATAGTAGCCACTAGCCACAGGTGGCTAATTAAGTACTTCAAATGTGGCTACTGAGACTCAGGAACTGAATTTTTAATTTTATTTAAGTTTCATTAATGTACATTTAAATTAATTTACATTTAAATAGGACATCTGAAGTGGTTCTAGAATATGGATATGCTAGGATGAAGGTCCCTAAATGTTGTATTACTTTAAAATAGAGATTTAACATTACGAGTATGAAACCTGTGCACTGAAAGGTGCTCTGTAATATCTACATGACATAACACTCTCTTCTAGAAGACTGATTATTTTCCTGTGAGATGCTGACTTTAAAATAAATTTCATGGGACATTGACTGCAAACTTCCTGTAGCCCCAATTTTACCTCAGGCTTAAATTAAGCACAAAATATGCTAATTATTACTACCTATTCTAAGTTCAGAGAGTTGCCAGTGAGCTGCCAACAGATTGAACCAGGAAGAATCTACACATGGCAATGAAACAAAATTTAAATGCCTCACAATAAGGCATGATGAACACTCCGTGTTAGAGAGGAAGCCACAACCTAAAAGAAGACGATTTCACCCAGCCTAATTATATGTCTGCCTTTTTTCACTCTCTGCCCCAACACATGAAAAAGGGAGAATATGTGAAGAGTCAGACACCCTCACCCATCATAATCCCTGCAAGAAGAATAAATTTTACATGAAGTTTTTAAAACGCATAAGACTAAGTCTTAATTACCAAAAATGAGACTGTTCTTACAACGAAAAGTAACAGGAAAGTTCTGGTATTATAGCCAAGATGTAGTTAAGGGACCTATAGGTATAATGGTAATTTATAATAAGCTATATTAGAGACAGAAATAGTCCAGCTCTTCAGAGAGTAGTGATGAAGAGCAGAAACCAAGAAAGGCTTCACAGAGTAGGAAAGAGAAGGAACTACAATCAAGAGAAAAACATGAAGAAGAAAATAACACAGAGCTTATGATAAAGAGAAAAGAGACTACATGTACCAAAGAAAAACAGAGCGTACACTGACCAGGCGCAGTGGCTCACGCCTGAAATCCCAGCACTTTGGAAGGCCAAGGCAGGTGGATCATCTGAGTCCTGGACTTACGATTGGCACCTATGTGGGGACTGGCTTATGGAATTGAGCCCGTAACCTGTGGGATCTAATGCTAACTCCGGGTAGATAATATCAGAACTGAATTAGAGGACACATAGCTGGTGTTAGAGAATTGGTAAGCACAGGAAAAACCCACAAATTTCGTGATGGAAGTGAACTACGAAGTGTTGTGAGAGTATATAAGAGGCATAAACAGTTTGTTTTTTCTCTGTACACTCTGTTTTTTTCTTTTTCTTTTTCTTTTTTTTTTTTTGAGAGGAGTCTCGCTCTTGTCCCCCAGGTTTGAGTGCAATGGCTTTATCTTGGCTCACTGCAACCTCCACCTCCCAGGTTCAAATGATTCTCCTGCCTCTACCTCCCAAGTAGTTGGGATTAAGGGCCTGCCACCACACCCGGCTAATTTTTGTGTTTTTTAGTAGAGACAGGGTTTCACCATGTTGGCCAGGCTGATCTTGAACTCCTGACCTCAGGTGATCCACCCACCTAGGCCTCCCAAAGTGCTGGGATTACAGGCGTGAGCCACCGCGCCCAGCCATATTTACTCATTTTTAATAAAAGGATACAACTCAGGAAGAGGCAAATGAAAGAGATATCTAGGGAAAGATATTGGGGAAGGAGCACAGAGTTTCCATGCCTTCTCCCTCCAAGTGTTCAGCAACCCAGAAGTTCTCCAAACCTCATAGTTATAACAACTTTATGGAGGTTTTATCTAGCAGGCATGACTGGGTTTTTTGTTTTTTTTTAGACAGGGTCTTGCTCTGTCACCCAGGCTGGAGTGTAATGGCGCAATCATGGCTCACTGCAGCCTCAGCCTCCTGGGCTCCAACGATCCTCCAGTTCAGCCTTCTAGGTAGCTGGGACTACAGGCACGTCCCATCAAGCCTGATTAATTTTTTATTTTATTTTTTTGTAAAGATGGGGTTTCGCCTTGCTGCCCAGGCTGGTCTTGAACTCCTGGGCTCAAGTGATCTACCCATCTCAGCCTCCCAAAATGCTGGGATTTACAGACATGAGCTACTCTGCCTGGTGGATTTTTTTTTTTTTTTTTTTTTTGAGACAAGGTCTTGTTCTGTCACTCACGCTGGAGAGTGCAGTGGCACAACCTTAGCTCACTGTAGCTTCCACTTCCCAGGCTCATGTGATCCTCTCACCTCAGCCTAAGTAGTTAGGACCACAGGCCTGCACCACCACGAATGGCTAATTTTGTTGCTGTTGTTTTTAGAGCCAGGGTCTCACTATCTATGTTGCCCAGGCTGGTCTTGAGCTCCTGGGCTCAAGTGATCCTCCCACCTCGGCCTCCCAAAGTGCTGGAATTACAGGCGTAAGCCAGTGGACACAGCATGATTATTAACTCAATCTCCAGCCCCTATCAAAATGATGGGGAGGGGTGCTGAAAGTTCCAGACAACTAATCATAGCTTAGTCTTTCTGGTGGCCAGCCACCACCCAGGAGCCCATCAAGAGTTGCCTCATTAGAACAAAAGATTTTCCTATTATGTAGGAAATTCCAAGGGATTAGGAGGTCTGTGTCAGGAACCTGGGTCAAAATCCAAATAATTTAACAAAAGATGAACCTAGCACCCCATCACTCAGAAAATTACATGGGTTTTAGGAGCTCTATGCTAATAACAGGCAGGGACCAAATATATGTTTTCTATGATGTCATAGAGAGATGGACAAATGTTAAACAATTCTTTTTTTTTTTTCTTTTCTCAGACAGAGTCTCACTCTGTCGCCCAGGCTGGAGTGCAGTGGCGCAATCTTGGGTCACTGCAAGCTCCACCTCCCGGGTTCATGCCATTCTCCTGCCTCAGCCTCCCGAGTAGCTGGGACTACAGGCACCCGCCACCACGCCCGGCTAATTTTTTGTATTTTTAGTAGAGACGGGGTTTCACCGTGTTAGCCAGGATGGTCTCAATCTTCTGACCTCGTGATCCGCCCGCCTCGGCCTCCCAAAGTGCTGGGATTACAGGCGTGAGCCATCGTGCCCAGCCCAAACAATTCTTAAAGATATTTTATTATTTATTTATTTATTTATTTTGAGACGGAGTCTTGCTCTGTCACCCAGGCTGGAGCGCAGTAGCACGATCTTCGCTCACTGCAACCTCCGCCTCTCAGGTTCAAACAATTATCCTGCCTCAGCCTCCTGAGTAGCTGGGATTACAGGCGTGTACCATCATGCCCGTCTAATTTTTGTATTTTTTAGTAGAGACGGGATTTCATCATGTTGGCCAGGCTGGTATCAAACTTCTGACTTCAAATGATCCACCCGCCTCAACCTCCCAAAGTGCAGGGATTACAGGCGTGAGCCACTGTGCCCAGCCCCCTTAAAGATATTTTAAATAAAAATCATCTAATATAGGAAAGACACAATTTAACACAGACACTGACAAATATTAAACAATCCTTGAAGGTCTTTTAAAGAAAAATCACATAATACAGGGAAGACACAACGGAGGAATATGCAGTAACAGAAAAACTCAGAAGGCTAAAAAAATAATCATTGTACATAAAGGACTGGAGGCCCGGGAGCAGTGGCTCACGCCTGAAATCCCAGCACTTTGGGAGGCCCAGGTAGGTTGATCACTTGAGGTCAGGAGTTCAAGAACAACCTGGCCAACATGATGAAACCCTGTCTATACTAATAATACAAAAATTAGGTGGGCGTGGTAGCATACACCTGTAATCCCAGCTACTTGGGAGGCTGAGGCAGGAGAATCACTTGAACCTCGGAGGCAGAGGCTGCAGTGAGCCAAGATCGCCCCACTGCACTCTAGCCTGGGTGACACAGTGAGACTCCTCAAAAAAAAAATAAAATAAAATAAAGAAATTTGGTTTTAGGTGTTTGTACTGTTCAAAAAAGGATGCCATTTACTACAGGCTATTAGTTTAATACAGACAGCAAATAAAACTAATAGGAGAATGATGAATAGTTCCTAAAGTAAATTTTTGAAGAGGAAATGTGTAATTCTTTTAATCTAGAATGAATGTCTAGTCAACAAGGCATTGTTCTTTATAAGCCAATCCCACTTGTGAATTACATGCAAAAATTGTAAATAAAACATTAGCAAACTCAGCCCAGCATAGAGGCTCATGCCTGTAAACCCAACACTTTTGGGAAGCCGAGTCAGGCAAATTACTTGAGGTCAGGAGTTAGAGACCAGCCTGGCCAAAATGGTGATAACCCATCTCTACTAAAAATACAAAAATTAGCTAGGTGTGGTAGCACACACCTGTAATCCCAGCGATTCGGGAGGCTGAGTAAGGCATGAGAATCGCTTAAACCCAAGAGGCAGAGGTTGCAGTGAGCCGAGACTGCACCACTGCACTCCAGCCTGGGTAACAGTGTGAGAGTCCATCTCAAAAAACAAAAACAAAAACAAAAACAAACTAAAAAAAAATATATGCAAACTTAACCTAGGAAAATATTAAAATTATAATACACCTTAATCAAATAGGGGTAACTTAACCTAGGAAAATATTAAAATTATAATACACCTTGATCAAATAGGGTCTTTCTTACTTAAGGTATTAGGAGATCAATAGAGAAAAGCAATATGATGTCAGTGTATGCCAAAATGTCAGTTGATATTGGGAATAAAAATAAGAAATAAAAATTTATAAGCTGGATAGAAGGACCAAGACTACATTATACTTCATTATGAAATACTAGAAATAGCCGGGTGCAGTGGCTCACACCTGTAATCCCAGCACTTTGGGAAGCCGAGGGAGGTGGATCACGTGAGGTCAGGAGTTTGAGACCAGCCTGGCCAACATGGCAAAACCCCTATCTCTACTAAAAATACAAAAATTAGCTGGACGTGCTGGCACACCATTGTAGTCCCAGCTACTCGGGAAGCTGAGGCAGGAGAATCTCTTGAACCTGGGAGGTGGAGGTTGCAGTGAACCTAGATCACACCACTACACTCCAGCCTGGTAACAGAGCAAGACTCCGTCTCAAAAAAATAAAAATAAAAAATAAAAGAAATATTAGAAATATTTCCAGCAAAATCACTAAGGCAAGTATACCTAATGTTTTACTATTTTCCTAGAGGTCAGAACCTAAATGATAAACTTTTAAAAATAAGAAATACAAATATAGATTACAAGGAGATAGAATTGCACCATTTGCAAGTAATAGTACACTACTTAAAATAACCAAAATAATAAACTGACAAACCAAAAGTAAGTTCAGCAAGGCAGTCACATATAAAATCAACTAGCTGGGTGCGGTGGCTCACGCCTGTAATCTCAACACTTTGGGAGGCCGAGGTGGGCAGATCACAAGGTCAGGAGTTCAAGACCAGCCTGGCCAACATGGTGAAACCCTGTCTCTACTAAAAATATAAAAATTAGCCAGGTGTGGTGGTGTATGCCTGTAGTCCCAGCTACTCAGGAGGCTGAGGCAGAAGAATCGCTTGAATCCAGAAGGTAGAGGTTGCAGTGAGCTAAGATTATGCCACTGCACTCCAGCCTGGGCGACAGCGTGAGGCTCTGTCTCAAAAGAAAAAAAAAGATCAACTTATACAAACTTATAAAACAAACTTTCCTACAAACTGGCAATAAATAATTAGAAACTACAATGGAAACATTAATTTCATCAGCAATCACCAGAAAAACATAAATGAATAAGCTTAGCAAAATATAAGCAAGTCATAAGGCCAGGCGCAGTGGCTCATGCCTGTAATCCTAGCACTTTGGGAGGTTGAGGTGGGCAGACTACCTGAGGTTGGAAGTTCAAGACCAGCCTGGCCAACATGGTGAAACCTCATCTCTACTAAAAATACAAAAAATTAGCCAGGTGCAGTGGCGCACGCCTGTGATCCCAGCTACTCTGGAGGCTGAGGAAGGAGAATCACTTGAACCCAGGAAGTGGAGGTTGCAGTGAGCCAAGATCGCGCTGCTGCACTCCAGCCTGTGCTACAGAGAGAGTCTTCGTCTCAAACACAAAACAAACAAACAAAAAATATATAAGCAAGTCATATATGGGTGTTAAATAATTTTGCTGAGAGATGTAAAGTATATCCAAATAAATGGAGATAAATGCCATGTTCCTGGAGGGAAATCTCAGTATTATAAATATGTTGATGCTCTGCAAATTTACAAAGTCAATGTAAATTCAATCAAAATACCAAGAGGACTTCTTAGGAAACTTGATAAGTAAATATAAAATTCATCTGCAAAGACAACATGCAGATTTTGTGGCAACATGAAGAGGTTGGCAATTCCCCTCCACAAATATTAAGGATAAAATTGGATAAAATATCAAAAACAACCATTTCAGGGGACTGGAAATTAACCAAAAGAAGACTACAAAGAGAGAAGTCTTTAGTCTAGAAAAACTGCTAAAGTTCTAAGTATGAACAGTAAGAAGCTGTGCCCTTTGGCCTGAGCTTGCTCCTAACACCCCCTCCCAGCTAGGATGATGAGCCTGGCAATTTTACAGGCTGAGTATCCCTTGTCCAAAATGCTTGGAACTAGAGTGTTTCAGATTTTGGATTTTTTTCAGATTTTAGAATATTTGCAGAATACATACTGGTTGAGCATCCTTACTCCAAAAATCTGAAATCCAAAATGCTCCAGTGAGCACTTCCTTTGAGCATTGTGTTGGTGCTCAAAAGTTACAGATTTTGGAGCATTTCAGATTTTGTATTTTTTGATTATAAATGCTCAACCCATACCAACATGAAACTACCAAAAAGAACGCAGCAGCTTGTTGCTAAAAAGGGTGGGCTCATTTCCGGGTAGGGCAGTGAAAACCTGTAGCTTTGGTGGATAAAAGTGGTAGGCTTGGTTGGGAATAAAGATGAAAACTTTGCAGTTGGTCTGAGGTTGAGATCCTGGTTAGGATAAGCGCCTACGTAGTCAGAAATTTAATGGAAAGATTATGTAAATGAGAGAGCTACGGATGCATGGTGAGCCTATCACCTTTTAAGGCTCTCATGAGACAATGGATAGAAGACAATAAAATGACATGTTCAAAGTACGAACAGAAAAAAACAAAACTATAAACCACAAATTCTATATTTAGCAAAACTATTCTTCACAAGTGAAAGCAAAATTCATTCCAAGACAAATGAAAACTGAAGGAATATGTTGCTAATAGATCTGCTCTATAAGATACACTTTTTTAAAAAAAGGCAGGGCATGGGGAGGTGGCTCACACCTGCAATCCCAGGTGTGATTTGGGATGCCAAGGCAGGAGGATCACTTGAGGCCAGGAGTTCAAGACCAGCCTGGGTAACACAGAGTATCCCCATCTTTACTAGACAGGCATGGTGGCATGTGCATGTAGTCCCAGCTACTCAGGCAGCTGAGGCAGGAAGACTGCTTGAGACCAGGAGTTCGAAGTTACACTGAGCTATGAATGTACCACTGCACTCCAACCTGTACAATAGAGTGAGACCTTATCTCTTAAAAGAGAAAAGAAAAAAAAAAAGGTACACTAAAAAGAGGTCTTCAGGCTGAAAGGAAAATGATACCAGATATTAACTAATTCATATCTATAAGAAAGACTGGGCCGGGCGCGGTGGCTCACGCTTGTAATCCCAGCACTTTGGGAGGCCGAGGCGGGCGGATCACGAGGTCAGGACATCGAGACCATGGTGAAACCCCATCTCTACTAAAAACACACACAAAAAAATTAGCCGGGCATGGTGGCGGGCGCCTGTAGTCCCAGCTACTCGGAGAGGCTGAGGCAGGAGAATGGCGTGAACCCGGGAGGCGGAGCTTGCAGTGAGCCAAGATCGCGCCACTGCACTCCAGCCTGGGCGACAGAGCAAGACCCCGTCTCAAAAAAAAAAAAGAAAGACTGAAGAGTATGAGAAATGGTAAATATGTGGGTAAGCATAAAAGACAATACAAACAGATTTTTTTTAATGTCTTCTATATGTTTTAATAGAACATGATTCAGCCTTAAAAAGAAAGGAAATTCTGACACAAGCTAAAACAAGGATGAACCTTGAAGACAAAGTATGCTAAAAAATATAAAACAGTCACAAAAGGACAAATACTGTATAATTCCACTTACATGAAGTACCTAAAATAGTCAAATTCATAGAAACAAAAAGTAGAATGGTGGCTGTCAAGGGCTGGGAGGATGGAGAATAGAGAGTTATTGTTTAATGGGTACAGAGTTTTAATTGTGCAAGATGAAACAAGTTCTGGAGGGCCAGGCACGGTGGCTCATGCCTGTAATCCCCACACTTTGGGAGGCCGAGAGGGGTGGATCACCTGAGGTCAGGAGTTAAAGACCAGCCTGGCCAACATGGTGAAACCTTGTCTGTACTAAAAATACAAAAAATTAGCCAGGCATGGTGGCACACGCCTGTAATCCCAGCTACTGGGGAGGCTGAGGCAGGAGAATCACTTGAACCCAGGAGGCGGAGGTTGCAGTGAGCTGAGATCATGCCACTGCACTCCAGCCTGGGCAACAGAGTGAGACTCCAAATCAAAAAAAAAAAGAAAAGAAAAGAAAAAAGAGTTCTGGAGATGGTTAGTAGTGATGGTTGCCAATATACTTAATGCCACGGAACTGTATACTTGAAGATGGTAAATTGTATGTTAGTTATATTTTACCACAATTAGAAAATAAACTTTTTAAAAAGACAATATATATATTTTTGCTTTCTACTCTTTATTTATTTAAAAACCTAAGGTTTTTAAACAATGATTTTTAATGTAAAATCGTAACACATATTATTGGGATTACAACAAATATATATGCATATACATGTACATACCTGAATGGCACTAATAGCCCAAAGGTAGGAGTAGAAAATGGAGTTATATTAGAGCAAGTTGCTATATTTTACTGGAACTGAGTCAGTATTAGCCTGAAGTAGATTGTGATCAGTTAAAGGAACATAGAACAACCACTGAAAAATAAATTTTAAAAATATTTAAAAATATATGTAAGTATGTATGTATGTATGCGTGTGTGTGTGTATATATATACATATATATGCATGTTTTATATATATATATAGGTAAAAAATCAACATAGGAACATCAGTTTAGGCTCTGACATGTAAAGAGCTTAGAAGTTGTCACTCCTAGCTGGGTGTGGCAGCTCATGCCTATAAATTCCAGCACTTCAGGAGGCTGAGGCAGGTGGACCATTTAAGGTCAGGAATTTGAGATCCACCTGGCCAACATGGTGAAAACCCGTCTCTACTAAAAAAAAAAAAAAAAAATTGAAAAATTACCTGGGCATCATGGCAGGTGCCTGTAACCCCAGCACTGGAGGATTGACTGCCCCAGATCCCCCGGAGGGGCTCAGTCAGTCAAGACTCTAGCAGTGCAAAAGCAGGAGCTAGATGAAGACTGAAGGGGCCCAGGGCCTTCCTCACCGCCCCTGTCCAGGAACATCATCATCACTACTGAAGATCGCTGGGTAACTCTGGACACGACGGGTACACAAATTCAGTTTCTTTTTGATTCAGGGGCAAGTTACTCTGTACTTACTGCTTATGCAGGAAAGCCTTCCACTAGGACAATGACTGTTATAGGAAATGAAGGAAAAAATAAAGTCAGGCATTTCACCCCTCCTTTAACCTGCCAATTTGAAAAACGAATTTTCCAGCAGGGGTTTCTAATAGCACGAAGCTGCCCAGTCCCCTTGTTCAGAAGAGATTTTATGGTTAAAATAGGGGCACTGCTACAATTTAAGCACCGCCTGGGTGCTAATGGTCAGTGATGCAGGCAACATTCCGGACCATATCAACAAACAGGTCAACCTGCTAGCATGGTATATGGGGAGGCCTGGAAGGGCTAGAATGGCAGTGCCAGTCAACACACAGCTTAAAGGCCCCAGTCATTATCCCAACCAAAAACAACACCCAATTAAGCTGGAAGTCAAACACACTGCTATCCCTTTCCCAGCCCAATCTTGGGCCCTTGAAAAAATATCCCCAACCAAATCTCCAACTATAAGAGAGGAGCACCTTTCAATTTAATGAAGCTGCATGATGTATTTGACCTCAAAATTACGGAAATGACAAAGGTTACAGCGACAAGACAAGCAGTAAACCTTCTCCAGTCCTATCAAATCAACCTTTCTAGAGTTGCATCCCCTCAAAAAACCATTAGGGGCCCAATATCAATGCACATAGAACTAAAATTCCAGGCACCACTTTGTATTAAAAGAAGCCAAAATTTTGGTCAAGCCCTGAGTACCCTGAAATATCTTCAATGCAACCACCCCTAGAGATTAACCTCTTAAATGATCATGTAAGTTATGCAGTTACGCAGACTGCATCACTGAGAAAACTTGTATGGTTTTCATGAAAACCACCCTTAATTAAGGGTACTTTAAAGGATATGCAGTCTAAGTACTGTCAGGGTAGGCCCACTAGCTGTATGCACATTTTCCCTTGGGAAGGCTATACTAATCCTGAGACATCCAGTTGCCTTTTAGTTCCCCAATACAAAAATAGCCCTGGGTGTTAGCTGGGGGACACTAAGCATAACCACCTAAACTGGAAGAACAAAACCACTTGGGCAACTCAGAGTACTTCCCAAGGGTTGCGGGAAGTCAGGGATCCCACAAACGGAGGGACCAGCTGGAGCTGCAGCAGAGGAACATAAATTGGGAGATTTCATTTTAATATGGACATTTATCAGTTCCCAAATAATACTTTTATAATTTCTTATGCCTATCTTTACTTTAATCTCTTAATCCTGTTATCTTCATAAGCTGAGGATGTATGTCGCCTCAGGATCACTGTGATAATTGTGTTAACTGTACAAACTAATTGTAAAACATGTGTGTTTCAACAATATGGAATCAGTGCACCTTGAAAAAGAACAGAATAACAGCAATTTTTAGGGAACAAGGGAAGACAACCATAAGGTCTGACTGCCTGCGGGGTCAGGCAAAAAGAGCCATATTTTTCTTCTTGCAGACAGCCTATAAATGGACGTGCATGTAGGAGAGATATCACTAAATTCTTTTCCTAGCAAGGAGTATTAATATTAACACCTTGGGAAAGGAATACATTCCTAGGGGAAGGTCTATAAATGGCCGCTCTGGGAATGTCTGTCTTGTGCAGTTGAGATAAGGACTGAGATACGCCCTGGTCTCCTGCAGAACCCTCAGGCTTACTAGGGTGAGGAAAAACTCCGCCCTGGTAAATTTGTGGTCAGACCGGTTCTCTACTTTCGAATCCTGTTTTCTGTTGTTTAAGATGTTTATCAAGACAATATGTGCACTGCTGAACATAGACTCTTATCAGTAGTTCTGCTTTCGCCCTTTGCCTTGTGATCCTTGTTGGACCCTTGTCAGCAGTTCTGCTTTTGCCCTTTGTCCTGTTCCCTCAGAAGCATGTGATCTTTGTTAGACCCTTATTAGTAGTTCTGCTTTTTGCCCTTTGAAGCATATGATCTTTGTACCTACTCCCTGTTCTTACACCCCCTCCCTTTTTGAAACCCTTAAAAACTTGCTGGTTTGAGGCTCAGGCAGGCATCACAGTCCTACCGATATGTGATGTCACCTCCGGTGGCCCAGCTGTAAAATTCCTCTCTTTATACTGTCTCTCTTTATTTCTCAGCCGGCCAACACTTATGGAAAATAGAACCTATGTTGAAATATTGGGGGTGGGTTCCCCCGATACCCAAGGCCCCTTCCAGCCTTTAACCAGGGCCACTGTAGCAGGGACCTTAACCACTTGGGAAGAGGAAAACAACAAGCTAACCTACATATTCATCATAGAGAACAATTTTTGTCTTGAAAAACAAGCAGCCTTTATCCTGTGTGGGACTAGTTCCTACTTATGTTTACTAGCCAAATGGACTGGAACCAATTGTTTGCACTGTACAGTTGTTTACTTAGCCCCCGAGATCAATATAGCTCCCAATAACCAGTCTCTCATTATACCTTTAACTGCAACCACCAGGCCCAAACAAGCCATCCAACTCATACCCTTTCAGGTAGGGCTACGAATAACTGCAGGAGTAGAAACAGGAAATAGCAGGCTTCCAACTTCTCTATCCTATTACCAATGCTTGTCGAAGGAGCTTTCGGATGGCTTGGAAGACACTGCCCAAAGTATGCCTTACAAAATCAGGTAGACTCTTTGGCAGTCACTTTACAAAACAGAAGAGGACTGATACGGTTTGGCTCTGTATCCCCACCCAAATCTCACCTTGAATTGTAATAATCCCCACATGTCAAGGGTTGGACCAGGTGGAGGTAACTGAATCATGGGGGCAGTTTCCCCCATGCTGTTCTCATGATAATGAGTGAGTCTCACAAGATCTAATGGTTTTATAAGGTTTTATGGCATTTCTCCTGCTGGTGCTCATTCTCTCTCCTGCCACCCTGTTAAGAGGTGTCTTCCACCATGATTGTAAGTTTCCTGAGGCCTCCTTAGCCATGTGGAACTGTGACTCAATTAAACCTCTTTCCTTTATAAATTACCCGGTCTTGGGTATGTCTTCATTAGCAGTGTGAGAACGGACCAATACAGGGACTGGATCTCCTAAATGCCGAAAAAAGTGGCTTACATCTTTTCCTAGAGGGTAAGCACTGTTTTTATATCAACCAATCAGGATTAGTAAGGGATGCTGCCCCAAAATTAGCTGACCAGGCCTCTAAAATATGACAACATTTGTCCAAGTCATGGGGCCCCTGGTCAAAGGTACTAAGCTTGGTTTCATGGCTCCTTCCCCCAGCCAGCACATTATTAATAACTATACTTACATTGATTTTTGGACCATTTTTGTGTAATCATGTAACCAGATTTATTTCTTCTCACCTAGAGAACATTAAGCTTCAAATGGTCATGGAGCAGGGCTTCTAGCCAGTTCCAGGTGACAATGCCAGCCCTAGCCTTCAAGAAGTCACCCTCTCTCCACTAGACAGAGCAGGGCAAGAATTCTGTGGTCCCCAGTATGTAGGGACTCTGCCCTAATCCACACGAAGCAATTACAGAAGAAAGACCATCAGTTCCTCTGCCTCCCATAAAGATTTATTGGGATCAAGTCTCTCATGGGGAAATGAGACAGAACAGGGTCTGGAACAGGAAGCCTGAGGCCAACCAGCAGCTGGCTTATTGGAATTGGGCCAAAAGAAAAACCCCACCTCTCCATGCCAAGGGCCAGAGGCCCCTCCCTCTACAAACCCCCCCCTCCCCTATTCCTAATTAGTTATGGGCCAAGCCTTCACTTTAGCCTCTGATTAGTCATCAGCCAAGCCTTCATTTGTGTAGGGTGCAACCAATGGGAAGCCTCTAAACGGCACCCAGGAATGCTACCAAATTCTTTTAGTTTAGTACAAACCTGAAAGAACATCGCAATTGGGGCTCTTGAGCTGCTTGCTTGAGCCTGCTTCCACTCTGTGGAGTGTACTTTTGCTTCAATAAACCTGCACTTTCGTTGTTTTGTTCTTTTATTGCTTTGTTTGTGCATTTTGTTCAATTCTTTGTTTAATGTGCCAAGAACTGGGACAACTCATAGTCAAGACTTTCCATCTGGCAACAACAGAAGTGTTGGCAAGGATGTAAAAAAATTAGAATCATCATATATTGTTGGTGGGAATGAAAAATAGTATAGCCATTGTGGAAAACTATCTGATGATTCCTCAAAAAGCTCAACAGAATTACAAATGACCCAGCAATTCTAGTCCTAAGTATATACATGAAAGAATTAAAAACAGACACTCAAGGCCGGGCGTGGTGGCTCATGCATGTAATCTCAGCACTTTGGGAGGCCGAGGTGGGTGGATCACCTGAGGTCAGGAGTTAGAGACCAGCCTGGCTAACATGGCAAAACCCCCTCTCTACTAAAAAATACAAAAAACAAGCTGGGTGTCATGGTGCTTGCCTGTAATCCCAGCTACTCAAGAGGCTGAGGCAGGAGAATCGCTTGAACCCAGGAGGCAGAGGTTGCAGTGAGCTAAGATCCTGCCACTGCACTCCAGCCTGGGCGACACAGCGAGACTCCATCTCAAAAACAAAACAAAACAAAAAACAGATACTTAAATACTAGAAGTACATGAATGGTCATAGTAGTACTATTTGTAATAGCCAAAAGGTGAAGAGAACCTAAATTTTCACCAACTGATGAATGGATAAACAAAATGTGGTGCCATCCATACTATGCCATATTATTCATCCACAAAAAGGAATGAAAAACTTACACATGCTATGATACGGATAAGCCCTATATACATTATGCTAAGTGAAAGAAAGCCTCCTATAAAGACTGATGGAGATCACATCCAAAGACCACACACTGTATGTGAAATGTCGACAGTAAACAAATCTATAGAAACAGACAGTAGATTCCGTCTCCTCCAGGGGCTATGGTGGAGGGAAAAGTAGAGAGTGACTGCTAATGAAAATAGGGCTATTTATTTATTTATTTATTTATTTATTTTGAGACAGAGTCTTGCTCTGTCACCTAGTCTGTAGTGCAGTGGCTGAATCTTGGCTCATTGCAACCTCTGCCTTCCAGGTTCAAGCGATTCTCCTGCCTCAGCCTTCCGAGTAGCTGGGACTACAGGTGCACACCACCACGCCTGGCTAATTTTTGTATTTTTAATAGTGATGGGAATTCACCATATTGGCCAGGCTGGTCTCGAACTCCTGACCTTGTGACCCGCCCCCCTTGGCCTCCCAAAGTGCTGGGATTACAGGTGTGAGCCACCATGCCTGGCCAATAGGTCTCTTTTTACAGTTATGAAATATTCCAGAATTACATAGTGGTGATAGCTGAATAACTTGTATATATACTAAGAAACAATGAATTCTATACTTTAAAAGAATGAACTTTGTGATATATTAATTATATCTCAATAAAGCTGGGGTTTGTTTTTGTTTTTGAAATGGAGTCTCACTCTGTCACCCAGGCTGGAGTACAGTGGCATGATCTTGGCCCACTACAACCTCTGTCTCCTGGGTTCAAGTGATTTTCCTGCCTCAGCCTCCTGAGTAGCTGGGATTACAGGTGCACACCACCACACATAGCTAATTTTTTGTATTTTTAGTAGAGATGGGCCAGCCTGGTCTCGGACTCCTGACCTCGAGCAGTCCACCTGCTCAGCCTCCCAAAGTGCTGGGATTACAGGCATGAGCCATCACGCCCAGCCAATAAAGCTTTCTTTCTTTTTTTTTTTTTTTTTTTAAGAGAAAGCATAGGCCAAATAATGGGAGAAGAGAGGAAAAGAGCAAGCAAAAATAAATGTTCTACTTACCAATATCTCAAAGATTTAAGAAAAAAGGGAATGAGTGGGTTTCAGAGATATAGTTCAAATTAAAATGGCATTGAAGAGCACATCAAAACCACAATGAGACACCACTTCACGCCCATTAGGATGGCTACTCTCAAAAAACCAAAATAACAAGTGTTAGTGAGAATGGGGAGAAACTGGAACCCTTGTGCACTGCGATGAAAACATAAAATGGTCCAGATGCCATGGAATACAGTACGGCAATTCCTCAAAAAATTAAAAATAGGCCAGGCGCAGTGGCTCACACCTGTAATCCCAGCACTTTCGGAGGCTGAGGCAGGCAAATCACGAGGTCAGGAGATCGAGACCATCCTGACTAACATGGTGAAACCCCGTCTCTACTAAAAATACAAAAAAAATTAGCTGGGCGTAGTGGTGGGTGCCTGTAGTCCCAGCTACTCAGGAGAGTGAGGCAGGAGAATGGAGTGAACCTGGAAGGCGGAGCTTGCAGTGAGCCAAGATCGCACCACTGCACTCCAACCTGGGCAACAGAGTGAGACTCCATCTCAGGAAAAAAAAAAAAAAATAGAATTACCATTACCATATGATGTGCTATATCCACTTCTAGATACAATCCCAAAACAATTGAAAGCAAGATTTCAAAGGGATATTTTTATACTCATGTGTATTAGGGTTCTCTAGAGAGACAGAACTAATAGGATAGATAGATATATATAAAGGGGAGTTTATTAAGTATTAACTCACACAATCACAAGGTCTCACAATAGGCCTGCTGCAAGCTGAGAAGCAAGGAGCGGCCAGTCCAAGTCCCAAAACTGAAGAACTTGAAGTCCAATGTTCCAGGGCAAGAAACATCCAGCACGAACAAAAGATGTAGGCTGGGAGGCTACGCCAGTCTCGTCTTTTCATATTTTTCTGCCTGCTTTATATACTAGCCATGCTGGCAGCCGATTCAGTGGTGCCCACCCAGATTACAGGTGGGTCTGCCTTTCCCAGCCCACTGACTCAAATGTTAATTTCCTTTGGCAACACCCTCACAGACACACCCAGGATCAATACTTTGCATCCTTCAATCCAGTCAGTTGACACTCAGTATTAACCATCACATCATGTTCATAGCAGCATTATTCACACTAGCCAAAGGGTGGAAGCAACCGAAATGTCCAATAACACATAAATGAATAAACACTGGCCAAAGACATCAGAACAGGAGATACCAAAAGTACAGAGCTCTAAGAATGGGTTTATGGAGAAAACACAAAACATGTAAAAGTGGAAGATAGGCTGCTGAGAAAGTCTGACACACATTGAAGAGGAATGAGATGAAAGAAAAAAGGAAGATGGGAGGATTTTTTAAAAGCCAGAATCATGAAAGTTATTATTATAAAAGGGAATAAAATGGCAAAGCAGTTCATTGTGGTCTTTTTGTACATTAGTTATATGTGCCCGTGATAAACAGGGCATGTGTATTCACTGCCAAGGATCATTTTGAGGTCCTACGGCATTAACTAGACAACTAGAAACTCATACCTTATCTGCATGATCAGGCAAAGCTCTTTCAAAGATTAAGGTTTCTGGGTTTCAACTTTAAGAAACCACAGCAGAGGCTGGGCGCGGTGGCTCACACTTGTAATCCCAGCACTTTGGGAGGCCGAGGCGGGCGGATCACGAGGTCAGGAGATCGAGACCATGGTGAAATCCCGTCTCTACTAAAAATACAAAAATTAGCTGGGCGTGGTGGCAGGCGCCTGTAGTCCCAGCTACTCGGAGAGGCTGAGGCAGGAGAATGGCGTGAACCCGGGAGGCGGAGCTTGCAGTGAGCCGAGATTGCGCCACTGCACTCCAGCCTGGGCGACAGAGTGAGACTCCATCTCAAAAAAAAAAAAAAAAAAAAAAAAAAGAAACCACAGCAGAAAAATGCACTTCAAATTTGACCTATCCAGTTTAAAAGATCAGTCTGAAAAAAGAGTTCCACTGAAGTGGAAAACAAAACAAAAACAAGAAATGATAAAAAAAAAAAAAAAAATTCAAGATAGAAGTCGGTAACGTACAGAACAAAATAGTGAAAAAGATAAGAAAAGTAGGCGGCCGGCCACGGTGGCTCACGCCTGTAATCCCAGCACTTTGGGAGGCCGAGGCAGGCAAATCACGAGGTCAGGAGATCGAGACCATCCTGGCTAACATGGTGAAACCCCATCTCTACTAAAAAATACAAAAAATTAGATGGGTGTGGTGGTGGGCACCTGTAGTCACAGCTATGCGGGAGACTGAGGCAAGAGAATGGCATGAACCCGGGAGGTGGAGCTTGCAGTGAGCCAAGATTGCGCCACTGCACTCCAGCCTGGACAACAGAGCGAGACTCCATCTCAAAAACAAAAACAAAAAAAGGAGGCAGTAGCAGCCAAGATTACCAAACAGGAAAATAAAAGCGTATTTTGGAAGATTCTGGCATCAGTATTCCAAGCTTCCACTAATCACCTCACATCCCTATACTTCCACCTCAATCTCTCCCTTTCTGTTGATGACCCTGCCTCGTTTTTCTGTTTGTTTGTGTGTTTGGTTGGTTTTTTTTTGAGATGAAGTTTCACTCTGTCACCCAGGCGGGAGTGCAATGGCATGATCTCAGCTCACTGCAACCTCTGCTTCCTGGGTTCAAGCCATTCTCCTGCCTCAACCTCCAGAGTAGCTGAGATTACAGGTGCCTGCCACCATGCCCAGCTAATTTTTGTATTTTTAGTAGAGACAGGGTTTCATCATATTGACCAGGCTGATCTTGAACTCCTGAATTCAGGTGATCCACTCGCCTCGGCCTTCCAAAGTGTTGGGATTACAGGCATGAGCCACCATGCCCAGACGACCCTGCTTCTTCTTCTTTTTTTTTTTTTTTTGCCTTTCTTTTTTTTTATTAATTTTTTTGCACACAAAACAATAAACATTTTCTAAAGATACATACAAACAAAAAGATGCATATCAAACACATTAGGAGGGCTGCACATGGGAAGACAGGGAATAGAAATGGGGGGTGGGAATTAAAGAAAATAAATGAGAGAGGGACTTTGTATGGATCAGTGATAATAACTCAATCCTCTATTTGACAAAGAAGAAGGAGAAGGAAGAGGAAGAAAAAGAAAGTGGGATAAAGGATCAGAAAGGGAGGAAAATAGAAAACATTAGAGTATGACTCCAGGGTAGACCTGTTTTGTTGTCACTGGGTTGGTTGTTTGGTTCGTCTGTTGTATTTTTCATATGTTTTGCCATGTCAGCCAGGCTGGTCTCGAACTCCTAGCCTCAAGTGATCAACCTGCCTCGGCCTCCCAGAGTGCTGGGACCACAGGTGTGAGCCACCACGTCCAACCCCCACATTGCGTCTGGCCTCCGCGGTAGACCTCCCAGACGGGGCAGCTGGGCAGAGGTGCTCCTCACTTCTCAGATGGGGCGGCCGGGCAGAGGCGCTCCTCACTTCTTCCCAGACAGGGCGGCCGGGCAGAGGCGCTCCTCACTTCTTCCCAGACGGGGCGGCCGGGCAGAGGCGCCCCCCACATCCCAGACGATGGGCGGCCGGGCAGAGGCGCTCCTCACTTCCCAGACGGGGCGGCCGGGCAGAGACGCTCCTCACCTCTTCCCAGACGGGGTGGCCGGGCAGAGGTGCTCTTCACCTCCCAGACGGGGCGGCGGCCGGGCACAGGCGCTCCCCACATCCCAGATGATGGGCGGCCAGGCAGAGACGCTCCTCACTTCCTAGACGGGGTGGCAGCCGGGCAGAGGCACTCCTCACATCCCAGACGATGGGCGGCCAGGCAGAGATGCTCCCCACCTCCCTGACGGGGCGGCAGCCGGGCAGAGGCTGCAATCCCAGCACCCTGGGAGGCCAAGGCAGGCGGCTGGGAGGCGGAGGCTGCAGCGAGCCAAGACCAAGCCACCGCACTCCAGCCCGGGCAACACCGAGCACCGAGTGAGCGAGACCCCGTCTGCAGTCCCAGCACCTCGGGAGGCCGAGGCGGGCAGAGCACTCAAGGTCAGGAGCTGGAAACCAGCCTGGCCAACATGGCGAAACCGTGCCTCCAGCCAAAGGAGAAAAACCAGGGAGGGGTGGTGGCGCGCGCCCGCAATCCCAGGCAGGCTGCAGGCCGAGGCAGGAGAATCACGGGAGCCGGACGCAGGGAGTCTGCAGCGAGCCGAGTACACTCCAGCCTGGGCAACAGAGGGAAGAAAAGGAAGGAAGAAAAGGAAGGAAGGGAGGGAGGGAGGGAGGGAGGGAGGAAGCCTGCTTCTTTACCAAGCAAAGTAAAAATTCCTTTATCTGTGTGCTTAAGAATTTTCCAGATCCTCAGATATCTATTCTTTGTTCCTGCTGGGCAACATAGTGAGATCCCATCTCTACAAAAACTACAAAAAAATTAGCAGGGCGTGGTGGCATACACCTATAGTCCCAGCTACTTGGGAAGCTGAGGCGGGAGGATCTCTCCAGCCTGGGAGGTCAATGCAGTGAGCTGTAATTGTGCCATTTTGCACTCCAGCCTGGGCAAAAAAAAAAAAAAGTTTCAAAAAAAAAAAAGTCTCAAAAAAAAAAAAGTTTCTTTTTAATTAGCAAAAATGATAAAATATCCCCATATCACCAGAAAACTGCTCCATCATCAATCTTCTCTCTTGATTGTATTATTAACCTTTCCCTCTTTACTAGCTTCCTTCCTCAACATATAAGTATGCTCAAAATTTCTCCATGTTAACAAAAACTATGCCTCCTCCCTGCAACCTCTTCACACTCATTAGCCAGAATGAGCTTTCTAAAAGACAAACCAAACTAATTTTACACTTTTGCTGAAAATCCCTTAAGAGAGTTCTCTATTGAGAAATTTTTCAAAATCTTAGAGGTGAAGCCAGCTGGACTTCCTGGGTCAAGTGGGGACTTGGAGAACTTTTTCAGTCTAGCTAAAGGATTGTAAACACACCAATCAGCACTCTGTAAAAACGCACCAATCAGCACTCTGTGTCTAGCTAAAGGATTGTAAACATGCCAATCAGCATTCTGTAAAAACGCACCAATCAGTGCTCTGTGTTTAGCTTAACAATTGTAAATGCACCAATCAGCACTCTGTAAAATGGACCAATCAGCACTCTGTAAAATGGACCAATCAGCAGGACATAGGTGGGGACAAATAAGGGAATAAAAGCTGGCCACCCCAACCAGCAGCAGCAACCCGCTCAGGTCCCCCTCCACGCTGTGGAAGCTTTGTTCTTTCACTCTTCACAATAAATCTTGCTGCTGCTCACTCTTTGGGTCCGTGCCACCTTTAAGAGCTGTAACACTCACTGCAAGGGTCTGCAGCATCATTCCTGAACTCAGCAAGACCACGAACCTACCAAGAGGAACAAACAACTCCAGACGCGCCACCATTAAGAGCTGTAACACACCGCGAGGTATGCGGCTTCATTCTTGAAGTCAGTGAGACCAAGAACCCACCAGAGGGAATAAATTCCGGACACATTAGGATATTATTTCTGACCAATAAATGTTCCTTTGTGTGCCTTATTTTCATATACCTATATAAATTGTACTGTCATTTTCCCATTATACCTCTCTTTCCAAGAAGTATAGTCTATTTTTCCAATCTTTAAATCTGGACTTGGCTATGTGACTTGATTTAGCTAATGGTACATTAGCAAATATGACACAGCAGGGGCTTTAAAAGCACTTCTGCAATGAGGTTTTCCCTCTCTTGCTACCAGGAACCTAACTGTGATTCATTCTCCAGGATTTAGCACAAACAATACTGCTTTGGATTCCTTGACCATACTCTCAGGATGAAATACCAATCTTTTTCTTTTTCTTTTCTCTTTTTTTTTTTTTTTTTTTTTGAGACAGAGTCTCACTCTGTCGCCCAGGCTGGAGTGCAGTGGCACAATCTCGGCTCACTGCAAGCTCTGCCTCCCGGGTTCACGCCATTCTCCTGCCTCAGCCTCCTGAGTAGCTGGGACTACAGGTGCCCGCCACCATGCCCAGCTAATTTTTTGTATGTTTAGTGGAGACAGGGTTTCACCGTGTTAGCCGGGATGGTCTCGATCTCCTGACCTCGTGATCCACCTGCCCCGGCTTCCCAAAGTGCTGGGATTACAGGCGTGAGCCACCATACTTGGCCTGAGATAAGAATTTTTTTGTAAAAATTAGTCAAAATAGGTAAATCCATTGAGACAGAAAGTAGATAAGCAGTTGCCTAGGACTAAGCGTTAGGGGAAATGGGGAGTGGCTGCTAAGGGGTATTGGATGTTTTTTGGGGGGTGATGAAAATGTTCCAAAATTGACTGTAGTAATGGTTACATGACTGTGAATGTACTAAAAACTATTAAATTGTACACGTTAAATGGGTAAATTATATGGAATGTGAATTGTTTCTCAAAAAATATACTGCTGATTAAAACTTTCACTTAAAACCCTTAACAGTTAAAAAAATTTGACAATATTTTAAATACGCTTTTCTTGTTTTAAAATCATATCTATTATTCCAAGATTTAAAAAGTAAAACACTTGCACCATTGAAACTTTATTTTTACTACCCTAGAAATAGAACCCTCTCCCTGAAACAACTGTCCAACTTTTACACCTTTGACTTTCATTCAGATTTTCAAAAACACATATAGGCCGAGCGTGGTGGCTCACGCCTGTAATCCCAGCACTTTGGGAGGCTGAGACGGGCAGATCACGAGGTCAGGAGATCAAGACCATCCCGGCTAACACGGTGAAACCCTGTCTCTACTAAAAAGACAAAAAAATTAGCTGGGCGTGGTGGCAGGTGCCTGTAGTCCCAGCTACTCGGGAGGCTGAGGCAGGAGAATGGCGTGAACCAGGGAGATGGAGCTTGCAGTGAGCCGAGATCGCGCCACTGCACTCCAGCCTGGGCGACAGAGCGAGACTCGGTCTCAAGAAAAAAAAAAAAAACACACACACACACACATATAAATAGCAGACAGCCTATATAACACAGTAAGTCCTATAAACAAAGTATGAAGAAAATGCTGAGGAAGTCCAGCAGCTGGAACTCATTCTCCTCACATAGTCTACTCTTACCTCTTCAGAGGACTTGCCTGTCAATCTGCAGCTTACCTTCATCATGACACTTAGTGCATATTTTTGATCTTCCCGCTTTGCTGCAGCTTTTGCTTCTGTAGCTTCTTTTGCTCTCTCTTGTGCTTGTAAAATAGATTTTTCTCTAATTCTTTGCATCATCTCTTTGTCAACTAAAATGTACAGTATATTGCTAAATTAGAATTATGATAAATTTGCTTTACTTATGAGAAAACTACCTAAACAAACTGACCCAGGATGAGATTTCTTTGGACCCAACTTCACAAGGAACAATATTTTTTCAATATTAAACTGGCCAAGAAGCTAATATTAAAAGGTAAGCAACTAACTGTAATAATAATGAATGACTAGAGAATGAAGTGGGTGGAGAGGAAGAAGAAGGGATGGGGGAGGGACACAAGAGGCAGGTAATGAGAGGGAGAGGGAGAGGGAGAGGGTGAGGATGAAGGTGCAAGGACACATTTATCCTCTTCCTTCTCTGTTAAGAAACTAGGGCTATTTGCTTATAAACCTGATCACAATAAATCATCATTTATATAATATTATATATATTATATATATAAAACCTTACTATTCACAGTTTGTTTGTTTGTTTTCCTGAAACAAGGTCTCTCTCTGTCACCCAGGCTGGAGTGCAGTTGAGCAATCACAGCTTACTGCAACCTTAACCTCCTGGGCTCAAGCAATCCTCGTACCTCAGCTTCCTGAGTAGCTGGGACTACAGGTGTGTGCCACCACATCTGGCTAATTTTTAAATTTTATGTAGAGACAAGGTCTCACTATATTGCCCAGGCTGGTCTTGAACTCCTGGGCTCAAGCGATGCTCCTACCTTGGCCTCCCAAAGTGCTGGAATTACAGGCATGAACCACCGTGCAAGATCTCACAGTTATCTTTATATTTGATGTGGCCCAATGTTTCACAAACTGCAGGCTGCAATCCGTTAATGGGTAAATTATCTTATAGAGGGAAGGATCAGGGCCTGAGGGAAAAGATCTAGCCTTTGAGCAGAAAAAAAAAAAAAAAAAACGGGGAGAGGAGAAAACTTGAGGGGAAGATAAAGTGGGGGAGAGTAGATAAGGGGTGGGTAGAGGGATGAATCACACCCCAGGCACGGGTTCTTAACCTTTTTTGTGCAGCAGACAGCTTGGCAGAGTAGTGAATCCTTATAAATCCTTTCACAATGTTTTAAAATGTATGAAATAAAATATACAGGTCTACAAAGAAACTCAGTTATATCAAAACACTTATAAAATATTAAGAAATAAAATTGTGATATACTTTCTTTTTTGAGCCGGAGTCTTGCTCTGTTGCCAGGCTGGAGTGCCATGGTCCGATCTCAGCTCACTGCAACCTCCGCCTCCTGGGTTCAAGCAATTCTCCTGCCTCAGCCTCCCAAGTAGCTGGGACTATGGGCATGCATCACCACTGATCTCCTGACCTCGTGATCTGCCCACCTCGGCCTCCCAAAGTGCTGGGATTATAGGCGTGAGCCACTGCGGCCGGCCAAATTGTGATACATGATTATGTGCTTCTTTATTAATGCATTAATATATAGCAACAAGTCTAATATTGTAATTTCAAAGTAGTAATGAGTATAAAAGAGGTATCTCAGATATAAACATACTTTTGTTTTTGTTGATACTACTTGCTATGGTCTGAATGTTTATGTTTCCCTAAAACTCATGTTAAAATCCCAAACCTTAATGTGATGTTATCTGGAGGTGAGGCCTTTTGGGAGGTAGTGTCCTTATACAGAAGGCCCCAGAAAGCAGACTTGCCCCTTCCACCATGCGAGGACACAGTACGGTGCCATCTATAGGAAAGTGAGTCCTCACCGCATATCAAACCTGCCAGGACCTTGATCTGGACTTTCTAGCCTACAGGACTGTGAGAAATAAATTTCTGTTGTTTATAAGCTTCTCAGTTGATGGTATTTTGTTATAGTACCCAAACAGACTAAGATACTACTATTGTTTGCTGCCTATCTTCACAATTGAAGAGAATGTTAAATATCACTTAGAGGTAAGTAAAAGTGTGTAATTTTATTCATCTAAGATCTTGGCTAAGAACTAGGACTGAAATTAGATCTGAAGCCTCTTCTCATCTCTCCTCCTGTTTAAAAACAGGAAGGTAGACAGCTGAGTCAGCTTCATGGGCAGAAATAACTGGAACAGCATTAACTTCCCAAATGAAATACTCCATGTCTAATAGAAGTAAAGAGTGTATCAAGAAGGAATTTCCAGAAAAAATGAGAAAAATTAGAGTTTGAATAATGAGGTAGACAGTCTATGTGTATAAACTGGAGTTCCACAATATTTTATGTGGAAAAAAAGGTTAAATAAATAATCCCACTGAATTGCAAGTAAAACTGAGTTTGATTTCTTTGAGAGAGGATCATATACTGTCACCCAGGTTGGAGTGCAGCATTATGAGCATGGCTCACTGCGGCCTCCAACCCTTGGGCTCAAGTCATCCTCCCACCTCAGCCTCCCAAGTAGCTGGGACTATAAGGCACATGCCACCATGCCTGGCTAATTTTTTTTTTTTTAATAGAGGTGAAGTCTCCCTATGTTGCCCAGGCTGGTCTTGAATTCCTGGGCTCAAATGATCCTCCCACCTTGGCCTCCTAAAGTGCTGAGAAGACTTTAGGCATGAGCCACTGTATCTGGCAAAACTGAGTTTGATTCCTTTCTTGAAATCCAAGTTTCGCTCTTGTTGCCCAGGCTGGAGTGCAATGGCGCAATCTTGGCTCACCGCAACCTCCGCCTCCCGGGTTAAAGTGATTCTCCTGCCTCAGCCTCCTGAGTAGCTGGGATTACAGGCATGCGCCACCAGGCCCAGCTAATTTTGTATTTTTAGTAGAGACGGGGTTTCTCCATGTTGGTCAGGCTGGTCTCGGACTCCCGACCTCAGATGATCAGCCTGCCTCGGCCTCCCGAAGTGCTGGGATTACAGGCGTGAGCCCCCACGCCCGGCAAACTCAGTTTGATTTCTAAAGGAATCTCAAACCTGGTTTCTGAAATAGAATCAATGTTCGTTAACTGTGATATAAATAAGTGGTTTTTTATTTTTTATTTTTTTTGAGATGGAGTCTCACTCTGTTGCCCAGGCTGGAGTGCAGTGGTGAGATCTCAGCTCACTGCAACCTCCACTACCCAGGTTCAAGCGATTCTCCTGCATCAGTCTCCCAAGTAGCTGGAATTACAGGCATCCACTACCACGCCCGACTAATTTTTGTATTTTTAGTAGAGACAGGGTTTCACCATGTTGGCCAGGCTGGTCTCAAACTCCTGACCTCAGGTGATTCACCTGCCTCGGCCTCCCAAAGTAATGGGATTACAAGCATGAGCCACTGTGCTCAGCTTAAGTCAGTTTTAAGACTGTTTTGATTTGTCTAAATCAGAGGTTGGCAAACTATGACCCATGGGCCGAATCCAACCTGCCACCTGTTTCCCCTCGGCCCACAAGCCTTGAATAATTTTTACATTTTTAAACGGATGAAAAAAATCAAAACATTTTGTGGCATTTAAAAATTAGATGAAATTCAAATTTAAATGTCCATAAATATGAATCATCTGTGGCTACTTTTGTGCTACAATGGCAGAGCTGAATAGATGTGACAGAGACCATATGGCCTGCGAAGTCTAAAATACTATCTGGTCCTTTACAGAAAAAGTTAATTTATAAGAGTCAAAATGAATGTACATGCAATTTTAGGTAAGAAGTCGAAACACACTGGGTGTGTTTTACAACATCCTCAGGACCCAACACAGACTTACTGAGTCACAGAGGAAGTAAGAGGTCAGAAAGCAGGAATCTGATTCTTTAAAACTCTTTAGGTAGTCTGGGGCTCACTAAAAAAAAAAAAATTAAGTAAACTGGCTATGTTAACATACCTTAACCAGTATTCTCTGAGCTGAATACCTGATCTTAGAAAAATAAATTCTACCTTGGTCTTGGAAATTAAAAATTAAATTCCACTACAAGATACCAAGAAAGCCTTGATAGAAAGAATGGTTGCAACTCTTTCTACCCTCAAGAGTCCATATTCAAGGCTTAATGCCAAAGGCTTAAAAGAAATTCCAGGCAGTAGGGTTGGTGCAGTGGCTCAACGCCTGAAATCCCAGCATTTGGGAGGCCAAAGTGGGAGGATCACTTGAGCCTAGGAGTTCAAGACCTATGGGCAACATAGTGAGACCCTGTCTCTACAAAAATAAAAATAATTAACTAGGTGTTTTGGTGCACACCTGTAGTCCCAGCTACTCAGGAGGTCGAGGCAGGAGAATTGCTGGAACCTAGGAGTTTGAGGTTACAATGAGCTATGGTAACACCAACTGCACTCCAGCATTGGTGATAGAGTGAGATTCTATCTCTTAAAAAACTCAAAATTAAAAAAAATAAATTCCAGGCAGTAAACATAAAGTATCAGAAAACATGACAACTAAAGAAGGAAGGAAGGAAACAGGGCTAAAGCAGTAGAGGACAATTACTATCGACGCTGATCTTGGTATTAGTACAAAGTACTGACAACTAGCTTAGTAAGACTACAGAGAACTAGCTTTAAAACTGGGGATGTCAGGCCAGTCGCGGTGGCTCATGGCTGTAATCCCGGCACTTTGGGAGGCCGAGGCGGGTGGATCACTTGAGGTCAGGAGTTTGAGACCAGCCTGGCCAACATATAGTGAAACCTTGTCTCTACTAAGAAATACAAAAATTAGGTGGACGTGGTGGTGCGTGCCTGTAGTCCCAGCTGCTCGGGAGGCTGAGGCTGAAGAATCACTTAAACCTAGGGAGGTGGAGGTTGCAGTGAGCCGAGATCGCACCACTGCACTCCAGCCTGGGTGACAGAGCGAGACTCCGTCTCTCTAAACAAACAACAACAACTGGGGATTTCAACTTTGGCTGCACATTATAATTCCTGGAAAGCTTTTCAAAAACTTCCAACACCTGAGTCCTATTCCCAGAAACTGATTTGACTGGATTAGGGTATTATTTTAAAATTCCATAGCTGATTCAAATATATAGCCAGGGTTGGGAACATCTGCTCTAGAGTGAAACTGCTAAGGCTCCAGTTCCAGGCTGCCAGTCACCAGCTGTGTGATTTTGCCAATTACTCAACCTTTCCATGTGTCAGTAGCCTCCCCTGTAAAAAAAGGGTAATAATACCTAAGTGAGAGGTTGTTTCATGGAATTACAGGCATGTTAACGCCTAATGCAAAGTTAAGTACTCAATAAAGGCTATATATCAGGAGGGCTTATCCTTAAGATATGAGCCCACATCTTCCGCTTAATGTGCTCTAACTTTGACTAATTCAGCCTTTAGGTTTATTTAAATGGCTGCTGAAGCACTGTATCACTTAAATTAGGCTCATAAGCCTTTTTTTTTTTCTAAAAGAGCGATTGAAAGAGTTCAGGATATGCCACCCCAAAATATGCTGCTTTGATATAGCAATCATTTTGAGTTAAAGGCAACTGAAAGCAGCAAATGCAGGGAGACGTTTTGTCTGAACTCCTCTTATCTGCCTAAAAACAGATTCTCCAAAGGAACTCAAGTGTCATAAATCCCTTCCCCTGGAGTTTCATTAACCAGGGAATATTGACTATTTTCCCAAAAGAGGAAACTATAAATCAACACCACACTATGACAAATTTTGTTAAAAACGATCACATCTCCTATCTATTCTCCTAAGGATCCATTCATCTTTCCTAAAAATCATTTCCCGTTCTAAGTGGCCTACATCCCCTCCCCCTTCCCCTATTAAGAGAGTCCCTAAGCTCTCAAATCTCACTACTTGGGGGGCTATTCACTTTTTTCCCTGTGATGCCCCCAAGCACTAACATTAAAAATTAATAAATTTCTATACATTTTCTTCTGTCAATCCTTCAGCTATTGAACCTTGGAGAGTAAAAGGAAAGTCCACCTGGCCGGGTGTGGTGGCTCACACCCGTTATCCCAGCACTTTGGGAAGTTCAGGCGGGTGGATCACTTAAGGTCAGGAGTGTGAGACCAGCCTGGCCAACATGGCGAAACGCTCTACTAAAAATACAAAAAAAATTTAGCCGGGCGTGGTGGCGGACACCTGTAATCCCAGCTACTTGAGAGGCTGAGGTAGGAGAATCCCTTGAACCCGGGGGGCAGAGGTTGCAGTAAGCCGAGATCATGCCACTGCACTCCAGCCTGGGCGACAGAGCAGACTCTTAAAAAAAAAAAAAAAAAAAAAAAAAAACTATCTTCCCCTACACATTATAGGTGTTTCAAAATAGAATTTTTTAAAAGGTCTGAAACAGAAAAGGTACAACCAGATGAACATCTTTTAATAAAGAACTTACCACCCGTCACAGAAAGGGTCTCCCACATGGCCGCTTCTTTTTTATACAAGGTGAAGACAATGGCGTCATTCCCAATCTTTGCTTTGCTGCTCTCATCGTCTATGGGAGCATAAAGAAATGCCTCAAATAAAAATGGAGGAAAGTTGACCTATGCAGAAGGGTGAAAACGGAAACTAAGTTAATTACACAAATCAAGCACGCGTATTAAGAAACACGTGAAAAAGGTAAAATAACTTTCTAAAAGGCCCACTAAATTTATGCCAGGTAGTGAAAGATCAGCAAGGCATATGAGGAAGCCCTGGATAAAAGTAGTCTCTGATCTGATTATCTGTCTACAGATGGTGTCTCACCTGTATGGGATTCATTTTTTAAATAGGATTAAAAATTTAGGACGTTTATCTGCAAAGATGAGCCTGTTGCTCGTGCCTAGCTGCGCTCTTGCAGGAGCTTCGGACCACACCCCCGGAGACCGGCAGGCAAGACTTGCATTCTTACCTTCAGATAGTTTTCCGTGCAGAACACGTCCGTGTCTCTGACGCACACGCCTTTGAGGGGCAGAGACAGAAAGACCGCAGTCTTCGTCTGCTGCCAGCTGTAATCGCTAACCCGAAGGGGCATTCCGGGAGTAACGGGAGCGGATAGCGCGACTGGTTGCTGCTTGCGCCTGCTTGGTTGCTAGGGAAGCTGGGGTTACCATGCGCCAGCCCTTCCGGGTCAGGCCGGCCGGGGGCCCTGCGTTCCCAGCGTGCTCGGGCGCCACCACCTTGCGGACTCCATGCGTGACTATCTAGGCGCCCCGACCCGAGTGTGATGCCGATTCTTGGTGTTACCTTACGATCTGAGCGAGTGTTCAGAGAAGTAGGCCCATACCCTCTGCTTAAGGAAAAAAAAAAAAAAAAAGCACTCCGTGGGTCGGGCGCGGTGGCTGACGCCTGTAATCCCAGCACTTTGGGAGGCCGAGGCAGGTGTATCACCTGAGGTTGCGAGTTCGAGACCAGCCTGACCAATATGTAGAAACCCCGTCTCTACTAAAAATACAAAATTAGCCGGGCGTGGTGGTGCATACCTGTAATCTCAGCTACTCTGGAGGCTGAGGCAGCAGAATCGCTCGAACCCGGGATGCAGAGGTTGCAGTGAGCCGAGATCGCGCCATTGCACTCCAGCCTGGGCAACAAGAGCGAAACCCCGTCTCAAAAGAAAGAAAGAAAAGAAAAAAAAGAAAAAAAGCACTTCCAGCCTGATAATGCTAAGGAGGGCTGTGGGCATAAGGCTCGGGAAAGCAGCCCATGAGGAGCAGGTGCAATGCCCATACGCCATTGGTGCGGTGTCTTGTCTGTTTCTTCTGATTGAGGCTATTAAGGGTTAGTCTAGTTGTTCTGTTTTGGAAATTTCTTGGTCATACAGACTATGAACAAATGTGAACCTGAAAGAGCCAATCCGTCAACATCCAGAGTGGCTAACTGGGTCTAAATTCAAAATAGAGACACGTGGCCATGTTTACCCACTAGCGGTCACACATGGACTCTGCGTTCTCCCCAAATCCACACCTCTGTTGAGTGTTGGGTCTTATAGGGCTCACCTGCCTCAACCAATCAGGGCTCAGCTGTATCAGCCAATCAGAACTAAGTGCAGTTCAATCCTTCATTTGTATAAACAATCCTGATTGGGAACCTGGGCAGAAACTTTTGCTATAAAACCCAAACCCTCCCTTTGTTCTCTGGAATGCATCTTTGTTTTACACCTAAGGCTTCAACTCCCCAGTTTGCAAACTGTTCACTGAAATAGTTGCTTTGCTCCAAATTCCTCTTCAGAGAACGTTTGTTCACAACACATACCAGGAGCTTATCTAAGCTATTGTATCCTGCAAATCCTATCAGCTATAAGGCCGCCAAAAGCACCTATACAGGTTTTGCTCCAAAGTTTGAAAACTGAGGAGAAACGACCCTATGATTCATCTGACAAATGCTTTGCTACAAATCGGGAATAGGGTAAATTGGAATTACACTGACGCATTCCATAAGTGCTTAAGTAGAATCTGAACTTAAGTGCTGCAGAGAAGCTTGAAGATTATGTAGTCTTATTCTACATATTTAAGGAATCTGAAACCTATACACAAACCATTTTCGTATAGATTAATAGCAGACCATCATTAAAATCCTGATCTCTTAACTCCCATTCCAATGTTTTTGCTCCAGGCTGCTTTCTGTACACCCAGTTTATAAATTAACTGGGATAAAACAGTGAATGTATACAATATTTAGGTACACACAAATTACTTCCCACTTGGGGCTTTTGAATTTAAACTTTTTTTAAATTTTAAAAAAACAAAACAAAAAAAAAAAAAAACAGGGAAACTGGGCCTTTGGGGAAATCTGAAAGTATAATACAAAATCCTGGATTTTAAACTTACTTACTTTTGGAAGCCTTTCTTTCACACAAATTTCAATGCTCCTTAGAAATTCATTGAGGAAAGATAAGGAGCAACAGATTTGAAGAGAAAACAATCTTTTTCCCAAAACAGGGCACCCTCACTACCTTAGCAGTTCATCATCTCAAGCTTCTGGTAACTTTGAATACTGGGAGTCATCCTAGACTTGCTTTCCCGTGTCCGTTTAAGCTGAGAAACCTACAAATCCCGTGGATTTTGTAAAAATTTCTTTTGTCATTTTCCCCCTTTTGTTCTATTCCTACTTTTACCATATTGTTTCCAAATCGTATATGTCTTCAAAAGACAGGGTTTATGCATTTTTTTCATATAAAATGTTAAAGTACAGGTTCTCCCACTATACAGAAATATAAGTGAGATTTTATATGCATGAAAGATAATAATGTAAAGGATACCTTGTGCTGTTGGGGATTTCAGGAAAATCTGTTAGCAGTCACTTTGCTAAACACATACACAGCTCTGCAGCGAAATTATTCTCCTGACTACCATGATCCTACTAAACTTTTAGATTCTGAATGAACCATACCTTAAAAACTTGACAAGTTGGTCAGGCACATACCACCGCGCCTGGCTGATTTTTTGTATTTTTAGTAGAGACGGGGTTTCACCGTGTTAGCCAGGATGGTCTTAGTCTCCTGACCTCGTGATGTGCCCCCCTCGGCCTCCCAAAGTGCTGGGATTACAGGCGTGAGCCACTGCGCCTGGCCCTATATGCATTTTTAGAAAAAGCCCACTATCCAGTATCTGGAGACCTTGGGTCACACAGAAAGTTGTTGGAACTTGTGTTGGAAGAAACTATCCATCCCATGAAAAGCTGAGTTCAGGTGTAGCCCCTCCAACTGTGAGCCAGGAGGTCCAAGTCCCACTGGCTGGTTGCCCAGGAAAATCCAGAGAAAACACCCAAGGTCGTTTTTGTTTGATTCTGTTCATTGCATTAAAGCGTGCAATCAGAAAGCATCAAGGAGATTGACAGGTGTATTAGTCTGTTCTCACGCTGCTAATAAAGACATACCCAAGACTGGTTATAAAGGAAAGAGGTTTAATTGACTCACAATTCTGCAAGGCTGGGGAGGCCTCAGGAATCTTACAATCTTGGTGGAAGGGAAAGCAAACACGTCCTTCTTCACGTGACCGCAGCAAAGAGAAGTGCAGAGCAAAGCAGGGGGAAGCCCCTTATAAAATCATCAGCTCTCATGAGAACTCACCCACTATCATGAGAGCAGCATGGGGGTAACTGCCCCCATGATTCGGTTATCACCCACTGGGTCCCCACGTTGGGATTATGGGAACTATAATTCAAGATGAGATTTGGGTGGTGACACAGCCAAACCATATCACCATGTTATTTTTTTTCTCTCTCTGTAATTTTCAGTGATAGATTTATATTACTCCTTTTATTATTAATAGTTTATGTATGTATATACATAAATTATTTTGTTTGTAAAAAATATTACAAGTTTAAAGTAAAAATTTCAAAACAATCTCTATAGTACACAAGCATACTTATTTCCTTATTTCATATCCTGAGGTTCTTAGAGAGTGTAACCATACATTATGAAGCAAAAATTAAGTATGATTTACTATTCATAACCTAAAATTAATTACCTATAATTTTATTTACTTTTGATGTGCAAATTTCAAAATTTTGCCATTGGAAAAGTTGCTTTCTATGTTTTCTTAACACCAGTTTGGAACTTTAAAAGGCATTTAAAAAAATCCCTCATTCTGGTAGCAAGATCACTTAGGTCCACCTTAAAGTTTTTTCTTTTCTTTTTTTTTTCTCTAGGAAATGAAATTCTCCAAGAACTTTTAGTTCTATTTAGTGGAGAATGGCTTTACAGACCAAAATCTAGGCACTAGGTGTTAAATGCATTAGTTATTTTACTATTTTAAATTTGGGCTTTAGGAAATGATAATGTGATTTAAAATTAAATGAGAATATCTAGGTAGAGGTCATATAGAATGTGAAGTGACCCTGCATAATTTTCCTTTTGTTTTGGGTTCTAATATCTTAGATATATATTTATAGGGTATGAGCTTGCTTGTTTTTCCTATTAGACTTGTTTTGGCACAATACGAGTTATTTCATTTTTTTGTTTTTTGAAACAGAGTCTCACTCCATTGCTCAGACTGGAGTGCAGTGGTGTGATCCTGGCTCACTGAAACCTCCACCTCCTGGGTTCAAGTGATTCTCCTGCCTCAGCTTCCCTAGTAACTGGGACTACAGGCGTGCACCACCATGCCTGGCTAATTTTTTTGTATTTTTAGTAGAGATGGGGTTTCACCATGTTGGCCAGGCTGGTCTCGAACTCCTGACGTCAGAGGATCTACCCACCTCAGCCTCCCAAAGTGCTAGGATTACAGGCATGAGCCACCATACCCAGCCTACTTATTTAAGTAAAAAAAAAAAAAAAGTTTTAAAGAACTCTTAAGGAGAACAGCTATTATTAAAGCAGAATTTTGTATGCTTAATTAATCCTTAAAGAGGATTAATAAGGGGAGAATATAAACAAACATGAAGGTTTGTTTTTGTGTCGTACACACATTTTTTAAACATTTTAAAATTGAGTTTAGTTTATAATTGAGTAGAGTTTAAAATGTTAACATTTTACTTTAAATTTGACAGTTCTTCCCATGCATTTCTTACAATAATGTTGCGCTACTTCAGAAATATGAAATATATCAGGCAATTTCAATTATTTTTACCATTCCTTTTTTAGTAAAGAATAAATCTAGTGGTGAGATCACGCCATTGCACTCTAGCCTGGCAACACAGCGAGGCTCTATCTCAAAAAAAAAAAAAAAGAATAAATCTTCATGATTTTTAGGGGCCTCTTGGGAAAACTCAAACACGGTTAGTTCTAAAAGACATCTTGAATTTTTGAAAATACAATTTAGGGTTTGATCTTGGAAAAGCATAATCAAAAAGTTATCATAGGAGAATTTGTCACTTAAGAAAAAAATCATAGAAATCTGAGAACAATGAATTATTTTAACTTGACTACCTATAAATCAAGGTTGCCACAGGAGGTGACACTGGATCTCATGGTGCCTAGAGAAAAGAAAAATACAGGGTGAAAAAAATCCTAAAAGATAACACAATTGTAAGGAACTTCAGCTTTTTCAGCATGAGTACTTTGTTTTTTGTTTTTGTTTTTAAGTACTGTAATCAAGGCCATGACAAAAGCAGAAAACTTTTCTGGTGAGGTATAAAATTTCAGGCTGGGCTCAGTGGCTCACACCTATAACCCTAGCACTTTGGGAAACTGAGGTGGGCAGAGCACTTGACGCTTGAGCTCAGTAGTTTGAAACCAGCCTGAGCAACATAGTGAGATAATGTCTCTAAAGAAAAAAAAAAAATTACTCAGGCATGGTGGCTCACACCTGTAGTCCCAGCTATTCAAGGGGCTTAGGTGGGAGGATTGCTTGAGTACGGGAATTGAAGGCTGCAATGATCCATGTTGGCACCACTGCACTCCAGCCTGGGTGACAGAGCAAGACCCTGTCTCAAAAAAATAAAATTTCATTATCTGAGTAAATTAAATTGAAGGTAAAAGAAATAACCTGCCTGTGGTTAACAACAGACCGAAGGATCTGAAAACAATTTATCATTTTAACATAAGGGAAAAAATAAATTATAATTTTGTATTAACTTAAACTTTAGGCAGTTAAAAACTTTACATTTTTACTTTATCTTAAATTTCTACTCGTAAAACTTATAAAAACTGGGCAAAACTTACTAACAGTTGTAATAAATTTTATTGCTTCTTTTCAGACTCATTATCTGTAGTTATGATAAACCAATGCAAATAAAGTTCACTGTTTGCATGACTTTAATTTTCCTCACCATCCAAGTTTCATTCTTTACTATCTTTTTTAACATTCTACATCAAACACTTTGCTTCAAATAATGCTGTTCTCTTCATACTTCTCTGTCACACTGCACCTGCAATAATCTCTACCACTTGTATTATTTAGAACTGTAATCAAAGAAGCTACTTTTACTTCATGGAAACTACTAGAAAGTGGCAATTGAGAACTATTTGTTATATATAACAAGCATTTAGTAGCCCAGAAAAGCTCGTAAGTTCACATAATGCAACCTCATATGTCCACACACATCCCTTTCACACATTAAAGTGGAAAAAATTTAACACGTTCATTAATAAGACTCAAAGAACCACTCTATAACTTATAAAAATAAAATCCAAAAGCATGTGTATGAAATAACAACTGAGATTGGTCTGGGGATTCTATATTACTTAGAAATTATCAAAGCAGGCCGGGCGCGGTGGCTCACACCTGTAATCCCAGCACTTTGGGAGGCCGAGGCAGGCAGATCACGAGGTCAGGAGATTGAGACCATCCTGGCTAACACGGTGAAACCCCATCTCTACTAAAAATACAAAAAAATTGGCCGGGCATAGTGGCAGGTGCCTGTAGTCCCAGCTACTCGGGAGGCTGAGGCAGGAGAATGGCTTGAACCAGGGAGGCGGAGCTTGCAGTGAGCCGAGATTGCGCCACTGCACTCCAGCCTGGGTGACAGAGCGAGACTCCATCTCAAAAAAAAGAAAGAAAGAAATTATCAAAGCATTCAAAGATTATTCATAACTTAATTGAATATAGTTCAGAATCTTAAAGTGAATGTTTGGCTCCCACTTATCAGTGAGAACATGTGGTATTTGGTTTTCTGTACCTATGTTAACTCACTTAGGATAATGGCTTCCAACCCCACCCATGTTGCTACAAAGGACATGATCTTGTCCTTTTTTATGGCTGCATAGTATTCCATGGTATATATGGATCACTTTTTCTTTATCCAGTCTACCACTGATGGGCATTTAGGTTGATTCCATGTCTTTGCTATTGTGAATAGTACTGCAATGAACATATGCATGCATGTGTCTTTATGGCAGAATGATTTATATTCCTCTGAGTATATACCCAGTAATGGGATTGCTGGGTCAAATGGTAGTTCTATTTTAAGTTCCTCAAGAAATCTCCAGACTGCTTTCCACAGTGGCTGAACTAATTTACATTCCCACCAACAGTGTATAAGCATTTGCTTTTCTCCACAACCTCACCAGCATCTGTTATGTTTTGACTTTTTATTAGTAGCCATTCGGACTGGTGTGAGATGGTTATCTCCTTGTGGTTTTGATTTGCATTTCTCTAATCATTAGTGATATTGAGCATTTATTCATATGCTTATTGGTGTGTATGTCTTCTTTTGAGAAGTATCTGTTCATGTCCTTTGCCCTTTTTTTAATGGGGTCATTCGATTTTTGCTTATTGATCTAAGTTCTTTATAGATGCTGAATATTAGACTTTTGTCAGATGCATAGTTTGCAAAGATCTTCTTCCATTCTGTAGGTTGCCTGTTAACTCTGTTGATAGTTTCTTTTGCTGTGTAGAAGCTCTTTAGTTTAATTAGGTCCCTCTTGTCAGTCTTTATTTTTGTTGCAATTGCTTTTGGAATCTTCATCATGAAGTCTTTGTCAGGGCTGATGCCCAGAATAGGATTGATAGTTTCTTTTGCTGTGCAGAAGCTCTTTAGTTTAATCAGGTCCCACTTGTCAGTTTTTGGGTTTTGTTGCAATTGCTTTTGGAATTCTCATCATGAAGTCTTTGTCAGGGCTGATGTCCAGAATAGTATTTCCTAGGTTTTCTTCTAGGGTTTTTATAGTTTTAGGTTTCACACTTCAGTCTTTAATCCATCTTGAGTTCATTTTTGTACATGGTGAAACATTGGGTTCCAGTTTCAACATTCTGTGTATGGCTAGCCAGTTATCCTAGCACCATTTATTGACTAGTGAGTTCTTTTCCCACTGCTTGTTAGCATCAGCTTTGCTGAAGATCGTATGGTTGCAGATGTGTTACTTTATTTCTGGGAACTCTAACTTGTTCCATTGCTCTATATGTCTGTTTTTGTTACAGAAGCCTTGTAGTATAGTTTGAAGTCAGGTAGTGTGATGTCTCTGGCTTTGTTCTTTTTGCTTAGGATTGCTTTGGCTATTCAGGGTCTTTTTTGGTTCTAAATGAATCTTAAAATAGTTTTTTTCTAATTCTGTGGAAAATGTCAGGAGTTTGATAGGAACAGCATCAAATCTGTAAATTGCTTTGAGCAGTATGACCATTTTAACAATATTGATTCTTCCTATTCATGAGCATGGGATGTTTTTCCGTTTGTTTGTTTTGTCTCTGATTTCTTTCAGCGCTGTTTTGTAATTCTCATTATATAAATCTTTCACTTCCCTGGTTAGATGTATTGATATGGTTTGGCTGTGTCCCCACTCAAATCTCATCTTGAATTCCCACGTGTTGTGGGAGGGACCCGGAGGGAGGTAATTGAATCATGGGGGCAGGTATTTCCCATGCTGTTCTCATGATAGTGAATAAGTCTCAAGAGATCTGATGGTTATAAAAACAGGAATTTCCCTGCACAAGTGCTCCTCTCTTTGCCTGCCACCATCCATGTAAGATGTGACTTGCTTCTCCTTGCCTTCTTCCATGATTGTGAGGTTTTCCCAGCCACATTGAACTCTAAGTCCAATTAAACCTCTTTCCTTTGCAAATTGCCCAGTCTCAGGGATGTCTTTATCAGCAGCATGAAAACAGACTAATACCTGTAGTCCTAGGTGTTTTATTCTTTTTGTGGCTATTGTGAATGAGATTTTTTTTTTTTAATTTGGCTCTCAGCTTGGACATTATTGGTGTGTAGAAATGCTACTGAATTTTGTACATTGACTTTTGTATCCTGAAACTTTGCTGAAGTTGTTTATCAGATCTAGGAGACCTTGAGGTTGTTTATCAGATTAGGAGACTTTGGGCAGAGACTATAGGGTTTTCTAGGTATAGAATCATATTGTCTGTGAAGAGAGATGGTTTAACTTCCTCTCTTCTTATTTTGATGTCTTTTATTTCTTTCTCTTGCCTGATTGCTCTGGCTAGGAGCTCCAGTACTGTACTGAATAGGAGTGATAAGAGTAGGCATCCTTGTCTTTTTCCCGTTCTCAAGGGGAATACTTACAGCTTTTGCCCATTCAATATGATGTTGACTGTGGGTTTGTCATAGATGGCTCTTATTATTTTGAGGTATGTACCTTCAACGCCTGGTTTGTTGAAGGTTTTTAACATGAAGGAGTGTTGGGTTTTACTGAATGCCTTTTCTTCTTTATTGAGGTGATCATTTAGTCTTGTTTTTAGTTCTGTTTATGTGATAAATCACATTTATTAATTTACCTATGTTGAACCAACCTTGCATCCCAGGGAAAAAGCCTACTTGGTTGTGGTGGCTTCGCTTTTTGATATGCTACCAGACTTGATTTGTTAGTATTTTGTAGAGGATTTTTGCACCTATCTTTACCAGAGATATTGACCTGAAGTTTTCTTTTTTTGTTGTGTCTCTGCCAGGTCTTTGTATCAGAATGATGCCGGCCTCATAGAATGAGTTAGGAAGGAGTCCCTCCCCCTCAATTTTTTGGAATAGTTTCAGTAGGATTGGTACCAGCTCTGCTTCATACATTTGGTAGAATGCAGTTGTGAATCCATGTGGTCTAGGGATTTTTCGGTGGGTAGGATTTTCATTACTGATTCAATTTCAGAACTCATTATTGATCTGTTTGGGGTTTCCATTTCTTTCTGGTTTAATCTTTGGAGGTTGTATGTTTCCTGGAATTTACCCATTTGTTGTAGGTTTTCCAGCTTATGTGCATAGAGATGTTCATAATAGTCTCTGATGGTTTTTGTATTTCTATGGGGTCAGTGTTCATGTCATCTTTGTCATTTCTGATTGTGTTTATTTGGATCTTCTCTCTTTTTTTATTAGTCTAGCTAACAGTCTATCAATCTTATTCTTTCAAAAAACCAGCTTTTGGTTTTGTTGATCTTTTTCATGGCTTTTCTCATCTCCATTTTGTTTGGTTCAGCTCTGATTTTGGTTATTTCTTTTCTTCTGCTAGCTTTGGGGCTGGCTTTATGTTTTTCTTATAGTTTCTCTAGGAGTAAAGTTAGGTTGTTAATTTGAGATCTTTCTCACTTATTTAATTTTTTTTTTTTTTTTTTTAGATGGAGTCTCGCTCTGTCACCCAGGCTGGAGTGCAGTGGCGTGCTCTTGGCTCACTGCAACCTCTGCCTCCTGGGTTCATGCCATTCTCCAGCCTCAGCCTCCCGAGCAGCTGGGACTATAGATGAGCAGCACCACGCCTGGCTAATTTTTTTGTGTTTTTTTTTTTCTTGAGACGGAGTCTCAACTCTGTCACCAGGCTGGAGTGCAGTGGCGTAATCTCGGCTCACTGCAACCTACGCCTCCCAGGTTCAAGTGATTCTCCTGCCTCAGCCTCCCAAGTAGCTGGGATTACAGGCACCTGCCACCATGCCCAGCTAATTTTTGTATTTTTAGTAGAGATGGGGTTTCACCATGTTGGCCAGGATGGTCTTGATCTCATGACCTTGTGGTCTGCCCACCTTGGCCTCACAACGTGCTGGGATTACAGGCGTGAGCCACTACACCTGGCCTGAGATCTTTCTAATTTTTGATATGGGTGTTTAGTGCTATAAACTTTCCTTTTTTTTTTTTTTTTTTTTTCTGACGGAGTCTCTCTCTGTCACCAGGCTGGAGTGCAGTGGTGTGATCTCGGCTCACTGCAAGCTCCACCTCCTGGGTTCAAGTGATTCTCCTGCCTCAGCCACCCTAGTAGTTGGGACTACAGGTGTGTGCCACCATGCCCAGCTAATGTTTGTATTTTTAGTAGAGATGAGTTTCATGTTGTTGGCCAGGATGGTGTCAATCTCTTGACCTTGTGATTCGCCTGCCTTGGCCTCCCAAAGTGCTGGGATCACAGGTGTGAGCCACTGCGCCCAGCCTAAACTTTCCTTTTAACATTGCTTTAGCTATGTCCTGGAGATTCTGGTATTTTGTATCTTCATTTTCATTCATTTCAAATAATTTCTTAGTTTCTGCCTTAATTTTATTGTTTACCCAAAAGTCATTCCAGAGCAGATTATTTAATTTCCATTTAATTGGTTTTGAGAGATCTTCTTGGTAAATAAATAATAATAGAAATAAAATAATAGAAATAAAATTTTCTATTTTTATTGCACAGTGGTCTGAGAATGTGGTTGGTATGATTTTTTTTTTTAATTTAGTTGAGAATTGCTTCATGGCTGAGCATGTGGTCAATTTCAGAGTATATGCCATGTGCAGATGAGAAGAATGTATATTCTGCTTTTGTTGGGTGAAGTGTTCTATAGATGTCTGTTAGGTCTGTTTGGTCAAGTGTCAAGTTTAGATCCCAAATATCTTTGTTAGTTATTCTGCCTCAATGATCTGTCCAATACTGTCAGTGGGGCATTGAAGTCTCTCACTATTATTGTGTGGTTATCTAAGTCTCTTTGTAAGTCTGTAAGAAATTGTCTTATGAATCTAGCGCTCCAGTGTTTGGTTAATATATATTTAGTCTAGTTAAATCTTCTTGTTGAACTAAGCTCTTTATTGTTGTGTAATGCCTTCTTTGTCCTTTTTGATCATTCTTCATTTAAAGTCTGTTTTGTCGGAAATAAGAATTGCAACTCCTACTCTTTCGTTTTCTGTTTACTTGATGGATCTTTCTCCATCCCTTTACTTTGAGCCTGTGAGTGTCCTTGCACGTGAGATGGGTCTCTTAATGATAGCACACCATTGGGTCTTGCTTTTTTATCCAGCTTGCCACTCCATGCCCTTTAAGCGGGATTTTTAGCCCCATTACATTCAAAGTTAGTATTGATGTGTGCTGATTTGATCACATCATTATATTGTTAGCTGGTTGTTATGTAGACTTGAAGACTTGATTGCATATTTGCTTTAGTTTCAACGGTCAATATGCTTGAGTGTCTTTTTGTGGTGGTCACTAATGGTCTTTCATTTCCCTGTTTAGCATTACCTTAAAAACCTCTCGTAAGGCAAGTCTGGTGGTAATGAATTCCCTTAGCATTTGCTTGTCTGAAAAGGATTTTATTTCTCCTTCACTTATGAAGCTTCATTTGGCTGGATATGAAATTCTTGGCTGAAATTTCTTTTCTTTAAGGATGCTGACTATTAGCCCCAGGTTTTTCTGGCTTGTAGGATTTCTGTTGAAAGGTCCATTGTTAGCCTGATGGGGTTCCCTTTGTAGGTGACTTGCCCCTTTTCTCTAGCCGCCTTTAATATTTTTTCTTTCATGTTGACCTTGAAGAATCTAATGACTATGTGTCTTCAGGATGATAGCCTTGAATAGTATCTTGCAGGGCTTCTCTAAATTTCCTGAATTTGAATGCCAACCTTTCTAGTAAGGTTGGGGAAATTTTCATGGTCAGTATTCCCAAATATGTTTTCCAAGCGGCTTTCTCTCTCTCCTTCTCTTTCAGGGATGTCAATGGGTCATCGATTTGGTCTCTTTACATAATCCCATATTACTCAGAGGTTTTGCTTATTCAAAAAAATTCTTTATTTTTGTCTGATTGAATAATTTGAAGAACTGATTGTCAAGCTCTGAGATTGTTTCTTCAGCTTGGTTTATTATACTGTTAATACTTCTGATTGTATTATAAGATTCTTGTAGTGAGTTTTTCAGCTCTATCAGCTCAGTCTGGTTCTTTATATGGCTATGTCATCCTTCATCTCTTGAGTCATTTTACTGGATTTCTTAGATTCCTTGGAATGGATTTCAACTCTCTACTGAATCTCAATGATCTTCATTGCCATCCAGGTTCTGAATTCTACATCTGTCATTTCAGCCATTTCATTCTGGTTAAGAACCATTGCTGGGGAGCTAGTGCAGTTATTTGGAGGTAAGGAAACACTATGGCTTTTAGAGTTGCCTGAGTTCTTGTACTGGTTCTTTCTCATCTGTGTGCTGATGTTCCTTTAACTGTGGTGTAATTTCAGTATAGCCAGTTGGATTTGTTTCTGGATGTTTTCAGAGGGCTGAGGCTTTGTGCAGGGTGTTTATTTGGGGCTGGATTTTTGTCCTTGGTTTCACAGGGTATACTAACAAAGTATTTTTGATGTTGAAGTTTGGGCTGCGATCCAGTAGATGGCACTAACCCTACAGCCGGAAGCTCTTAGCCACGTGGTTCCTGTTTCATTTCCTCACATATGCAGCCATGCTCCCTGTCAGTGCTCTCTGAATGTGGGCTCCTCTCCCACTTGAGTGCTGGCCACAGATCTCAGCTTGGCACTCCAGGCCTGCACAACACAGTTTTGTGGCAAGCTCAGGCTTTTTGTTCCCTCCCCAGCTCGGGGGCAGCAGGGGCAGGGACCTTGGCAGTGGCAATGGCAAAGGGCCTTTCACTCGTCTCTTGGGGCTCTGCCCCAGAGAAATGCAGGGCCACTGCCAATCAGAACAATCAGCCCAAGGTGGTGAGGCTGCACTGTGGGCTCAAGTCCGGGATCCCTGCTTGGTGAAGAGCAGTGGGATGGAGGGCCCATGGGGAAGAGTCTGACCTCTTCTCTGCAGGGTGGCTATGGCATGCTGGAGGTGTGAGTAAAGCACTCAGGCTATTTTTTCCTTCCCCAGCCTGATGGCAGCAAGGGCAGATACTGCCACAGTGACAGAGGGGCTGTCAGTTGCCTGCAGAAGCTCCACCCTAGAGAAATACAAACCTACTGCAGGCTGTGCTATAGGCCCAAGTTGGGGGCCCTACCTGATGAAGAGCAGTGGGTTGAGGAATTATAGGAAAGAGAGACTGGGCTCCTCCACATATGGGAGCTGCCAGCAAAGCAATTAGACTCTTTGTTCCTTCCCCAGCTAGAGGGCAGCAAAGGTGGGTACCACTGCAGTGGCAATGGCAGACAGCCTGTGGGTGGTCTCTGGGATTTCCTCCTCAGAGAAATGCAGAGCTGCCACCGACTGAAGTGATCAGGCAGGGTCAGGGAAGCTGTGCTGGGGGCCCAGGTCTGGAGGCCCCTAATGTACTCTTGATATTAAAAACTTTGTCAGAGGCCAGGAGCAGTGGTTCATGCCTGTAATTCCAGCACTTTGGGAGGGTAAGGCCAGATAATTGCTTGAGGCCAGGAGTTTGAGACCAGCATGGGCATCAAAGTGAGACCCCCATCTTTACAAAAAAAATAAATTAGCCAGACATGGTGGCATGGACCTATAGTCCTAGCTGCTCAGGAGGCTGAGGTAGGATGATCACTTATACCCAGGAGTTTGAGGTTACGGCGAGCTATGATAGCACCACTGTGCTCCAGCCTGGGCAACAGAGCGAGACCTGTCTCTAAGAAGAAAACAAACCAAAACAAACAAATAACAAAAAAAAGTTTGTCAGAATTATAAATTAATCCACTTAAACAAAATTATTCACTGTTCCTCATCCTAAATATTATGTAGGAATAATATTAGCTTATCAGATTAACTCTATATAAGAAATGTCAGAAATTCAAAGTAGCAATTCTCTTTGAAATGCAAATCAAACCTGTAATGAGATAACATCTCACACCAGTAAGAATGGCTATTATTAAAAAGTCAAAAAATAATAGATGCTGGCAAGGTTGCAGAGAAAAGGGAACACTTATACACTGTTGGTGGGAATGTAACTTATTTCAGCCACTGTGGAAAGCAGTTTGGTGATTTCTCAAAGAACACAAAGCAGAATCACCATTCAACCCAGCAATACCATTATTGTGTATATACCCAAAGGAATATAAATAATTCTACCATAATGACACATGCACACGTATGTCCATCACAGCACTATTCACAACAGCAAAGACATGGAATCAACCTAGATGCTCATGAATGGCGAACTGGATAAATAAAATGTAGTACATATACACCATGAATTACTATGCAGCCATAAAAAAGAACAAGATCATGTTTTTTGCAGCAATATGGATGGAGCTGAAGGCCATTATTCTAAGTGAACTAACACAGGAACAGAAAACCAAATACTGCATGTTCTCACTTACAAGTGGGAGCTAAACATTGAGTACATATAGACACAATGAAAGAAACAACAGACAGTAGGGCCTGCTTAAGAGTGAAGGGCGGAAGGAAGGTGAGGATCAACAAACTACCCACCTGGCACTATGCTTATTACCTGAGTGATAAAATAATCTGTATACCAAATCTCCATGACACACAATTTACCTATAGAGCAAACCTGCACATGTATTCCTGAACCTGAAATAAAAGTTAAAAGAAACAAAAACAAAATTACCTTTATGAATAAACAAATTCGTATTTTTAAAAAGAATAAAACTTGTATACTTGTATTTTTTCTTCACACTGATATAATCAGAAAAATATACGACTTTTTTGGTGTTTTTTTTTTTTTTTTTTTTTTTTTTTCTGGAAACAGTCTCACTCTGTCTCTCAGGCTGGAGTGCAGTGGCACAATCTTGGCTCACTGCAAACTCTGTTTCCTGGGTTCAAGCATTTCTCGTGCTTCAGCCTCCCTAGTAGTAGGTGGAATTAAAGGCATGTGCCACCACACCCAGCTAATTTTTTCTTTTTTTTTTTTTTTTTTTTTTTTTTTTAGCAGAGACGGGGTTTCACCATGCTGGCCAGGCTGGTCTTGAACTCCTGGCCTCAAGAGAACCACCCAACTCAGTCCCCAAAGTGCTGAGATTACAGGCATGAGCCACTACACACGGCCTGATACAGTTAGTTTTTAAACCCAAATTATCAAATAAGTCTAGTTTAATTGCATGAACTTGATTTCTTGTTTTTTTTTTAAGTGCTTTTGAGCTAGCAGCTTCTGTGAGAAGGACTTTTTTTTTTTTTTAAGCAGGCTATCACATTTAAAGCATTAGACATTCAATTTATGTTGAGGAAATGTTGAGAATATTAGATTTATATAAGTGCTTTTCAGTGTCTCTAAAATGACTGTCATTTTAAGCCAGATAATTGTTTTGTCATGCAGGGCCGTCCTGAGCATTGTGAGATGTGTGGCAGCACACCAAACTTCTACCCATTAGATGCCAAAAGTACCCCCAAATTGTAACAGCCAAAAATGTCTCCAGACATTGCCAAACATCCCTGAGGGGATAGTGGTGACATTGCTCCAAAACAATCATAATGGTACTCTTTAAAGAGTCTTCTAATTTATTTTACTCATACCCTCCCCCTCCACCCCCGCCGAGGTAGGAATATATCTCAAACTCACACAACCAGAGGTAAAGACTTTTCTCACTAGATGCTCAAAAACACAAGGCTCTTGCAGCTTCAGCTTAGCAAATTAGCAACAGATCCTAAGCAATCAAAGGACACAAACTCACCTGTCTATTATCCTTTTCAGTGGACCGACGACTAGTTTGTGCACAGAGTCAAACCTGTGGAACTCTAAGTCCAATTAAACCTCTTTTTCTTCCCAGTCTTGGGTATGTCTTTATCAGCAGGGTGAAAATGGACTAATACAGTTATCAAGTCTCTTCAGTTTTCTCCAATCTCAAAAAGCTCCCTAGTCTTTGAAAGAGTACAGGACCTACCTTTTGTAGGATGATCCTTGAGCTGGATGTTTCCTTATGATCACACTCAGGTCATGCATTCATGGCAGGAATATCATGGAAATGAAACTATGCCCTCGTAAGAGTATCAGCCATAGTATGGACATATGCTGTTGACTGTTCCCACCTCTGGTAACATTGGTCATCACCTGTCATATTGATGTCTGCCAAGTTTCTTCACTGTAAAGGCATAATTTTACTCTTTGTAATTGATTAGTGTTTTGGGGGAGACAGATAATCTGCGATCACACCAATATCCTATTCCTTAACCTTCCTGCAACTAGTCTTAGCCTCCATTGACATAAAGCTACTTATAGCATTTTCTACTTTATCTAAGATAATCATGTTTTTATTCCTTATATTGCTTGTTTGTATAATCTCTTTCTGTCCCATCTCTCTTATTACATGTTTATTCGTTTTTTGAAAGACTAGTAAAAATAACCTTTATTTTTGTTGATCTTTTCCCATTTTTCTTTTATTTCATTAACTTCTGCTCTTACATTTGTTTCCATTCTTCTACTTGTTACTCTTCAAACTCTTGAGTTAAATCATAATTCATTTTTTTAAAAGCTCCTTGGTTTTTATAGGTTCATTTAAGACTGTAAATTGGCCTTCCAAATATTGCAAGAGCTGTATCTTAGAATTTTAAAGTTAGGTTTACTGAGGTATAATTTACATGCAGTAAAATCCACTCGTTTGAGATATACTGTTCTATGAGTTTTGATCAATATATACAGCTAGGTAACCTCAACCACAACCAAGATATAAAATACTTCCATCTCATCGAAGTTTTCTCGTATTTCTTTGCAGTCAATTTCCTCCTCCTGTAACTGACTCAAGTTCAACTGCTCACCGTTAGAAGTCAAAGTAAGAGAAATGAGGTGTGACAAAAGGGAAGCAGCTTTTATTCAAATGCTAGCAGATGGGGAATGTCCAGGCTCATGACCTTAACAGACTATTTCAAACTTTAGGCTGTGGACAGGGGTTTAAAGAGGGGAACTTGGAATGGAAGGCATGCAGGAATGGTGCTGGGTACGAGGTCTGTGTGTCTTGTTCCACTGGTTATCCTGAGTCATGGTCCACTTGGAGTGCAGAATGGCATCATCTCAACAATGGTGGGGCTGTTGACTAACTGCTCTGAGGTAATCTCTGGAATTTCACACCTGGGTTTCCATGCCTGGTTTGTCTCAAGATTAGCCCCTGCAACTTCTAGGCACATAATTAGATAAACTACCAGTGCACAAGAGTGTCTGGTGGGAAGGCAGGGAAACAAAGAGTATTAAGGTATGTTTCAAGGCTAAAAGGAAGAAAAGGAAAAAAAAAAGTCTCAAAATGCATTTTGAACCTAAGCTACTCAGTTACATCCTCCCAGCCCCCATCTCTGGCAACCACTGAACTGAATTCTTTTCTTATTGTTTTGTCTTTTTCAGAATGTTATATAAGGAAATCATGTAGATGAACCCTTCTGTTTTCTTCTTATTTAGCTCAATGCTTTGGAGATCCGTCTGTGCTGTTGTGTTTCATGCATTCTTTTTTTACTAAGTATTATATAATATACATGTACAAAGACTTGTTTGTCCATTCTATAGTTGGTAGATATTTTGGTTATTTCCAGTTTTTGGTAATTATGGATAAAACTGCTATAAACATTCAGGAGTAAATACTTAAAAATATAATTGCTGGGCCATATGATAGGTTTAAGTTTACTAATTTTATAAGAAACTCCTCAACTACTTCAAAAGTACAAATTTTACATTTCTACCAGCAATGTATAAAAGTTTCCATTACTGTGCATATTCACCAGGACTGGGTATCAGTAGTTTTGTGGGCTTTTAAAACATTTTATCGAATCTAATAGTTGTCTATTTGTACCTCACTACAGTTTCGATTTGCATTTGTCTGGTGACTAATGATGTTAAGCATCTTTTCATGTGCTTATTTGTTTCACTCTTCAGTGATATGTCTGTTACATGTGTTTTATGTATTCTGGATACAAGAATCCTTTATGAGATATACGCTTTTCAATTATTTTATTTCATTGTATGGTTTGTCTTTTCATCCTTCACAATGTCTTTTAAATAATAGAAGTTTTGTGATAAAGCTTAATTTAACCACTTTTAAAATATTTGTTCGAGTCTTAACTAAGAAAGAGTTTTCTAACCTAACAAAGTTTTTTGATTTTCTTCTAGAAATGTTAGTTTGTTCTTAAATATAGATCTGTTTCATTTTGAGTTAAATTTATATATATATATAGTCTATTGACATATATATAGTCTATTGACATATATATATAGTCTTGAGAGAGAGATATATATATATATGTCAAAGCAATTACAAACAAGAAGAAATACCTTCTATATTTACCTTCATTTTTACTACTTCCAACACTATTCATTTTTTGGTGTGGATACAAGTTTCTTTGCAATATAATCCTTCTGCCTGAAGAACATCCTTTTTTTTTCAGACTTCTCAAAAGAAGAATTATTTCTTTTCGTGTGTGTGTGTGTGTATTTTTTATTTCCATAGGTTTTTGGGGAACAGGTGGTATTTGGTTACATGAGTAAGTTCTTTAGTGGTGATTTGTGAGATTTTGGTGCGCCCATCACCCGAGCAGCATACACTGAACCCAATTTGTAGTCTTTTATCCCTGACCCCCTTACCACCCTTTCCCCAAGTCCCCAAAGTCCATGTGTCATTATTATGCCTTTGCATCCTCATAGCTTAGCTCCCACTTATGAGAACATATGACGTGAAGAACATCCTTTAATCTTTCTGGTAGCACAGGTCTGCTTGCAACAAATTCTCAGCTGTTGTTTGCCTTGGCTGAGCTGGGTTTGGGTTTTGTTGTTGGTAGAGCTGTCTTTAGCGCAACACAAACTCCAGATTCCTCTACAGGTGTGCTACTAAGGTTTTGTGCTTAGGGGAGAGGCGCACGACCTGTGTCTCAGTAGTGGGACTTCCTCATTATTCTTTCCCTTCCTCTCATGGCCACCAACTCTGCCTTATCTTTGTGATTGGTCTTGGGACACAGTTTCCTACCCCTTTCCAGGACTTCCTCTCATGATCTGCTTGATATCAATGAAGCATCCTTTGCCCAAGAAACTCCCTGTCCTTCCTAGAGTGGCAGAGAGTTTTTTCTTTTACGCTTCCTCCAGCAGCAATGGATCTTTGCCTTTGTTCTGGTATAGGGATAGTTTCCTATCTGTTACCAAGAAGCAAACAAGCTTTTCTTCTGGCCCTTCCCTAAAAACAATAATTCTTTGCCTGTGTCCAGGGACAAAACAATTTGATGATCCTCCCCAATGTTTTAAGACTTTTGATTTGTAGGAGAGAAGGGGTTAGAAAATTGCACTTTATGCCTGTCGCCAAGAATCTACTAATCACATGAACACCTGAACCACGGCTGTGGGTGGCGGGTGAGGGGGTTTCTTCAGTCTTCCCTCCTGCCCCCAGTCGTTTTCTTGAGCATCCAGTGAAGGCCTACAAGTGAGTGCAAATCCACTTGGTGTCTGAGGACCCCACCTATGACAAACTGACACACTAACCCATATATGGCCTTTAAAAAAGTTTAGTTGATTTCTTCTTTCCCATTGATATGATGGCCACCTTTCTCTTCCACTTTGCTAAATGTGAAATAGTTAATGTGCTTTCTCTCCTTGGAGAATCTTGTTTCTCTTTGCTATTCAGATTACTTGATTGCCTTTAAAATTAGCTCTATGATGGTTTTAGAAAAAATCATGGTTTTGTGGATTATCCAGCTTTTTCTCATGGTTAGAGTGGAAATGAGGTTCTTTGCAGTTTTCTATATCCTAAACCTACCCCTTTAGTTTTGATGTGTAGTATTTAAGCTGTCTTTAAGGTATAAATGTTACATAACTTTCCTTCTGATGAATTAATTACTAAAGAGTTTACTTTTTTTTTTTTTTTTGATGGAGTCTCGCTCTGTCACTAGGCTGGAGTGCAATAGCATGATCTTGGCTCACTGCAACCTCTGCCTCCTAATTCAAGTGATTCTCTTGCCTCAGCTTCCCGAGTAGCTGGGACTACAGGTGCCCGCCACCACACCCGGCTAACTTTTATATTTTTAGTAGAGACTGGGTTTCACCATGTTGGTCAGGCTGGTCTCAAACCCTTGACCTCAGGTGATCCGTCCACCTTGGCCTCCCAAAGTGCTGGGATTACAGGCGTGAGCCACTACACCCGGCCTGCTATATTTCTTTGATTAGTATTTTTCTTTTTCCTATCATTTTCCTATTACAGGTGTGAGCCACTGCGCCTAGCCCCTTCATTTCTTAATTGCACTTACCCTTTTACTGTCTGTATCATTAGAATAAAAACCTCAATAGTGATTTTTGTCTGTTTATTTACTGCTATAGTTCTGGCATCTAGAAGAGCGCCTAAACATATTAGACAGTAAATATTGAATGGATTAATGTCTACTTATTTGGGTTTCATCATTTCTATTTTCTTGTTTAGCTTACTTTTCAGAATCCTAAGCAAACTTATTTAAAGTTTCAGTTTATTCCATTGTTTTCATCTTGAGTGGACTGAAATTTCAAAAGGTATTGATTAGCTGATTTTCCTGTCTTCAGATTTCATGTGTTCAGAAATTTTGATTCGCAGTGTCTTTTTTGTTCCCTTCATTTATCTTTCTTTCCTCTGGGTTCATCCTTTTCTTTCTAGCAATTTTGGGTTGCCTCCAATTTGTGTCTTAGGGACCCCAATTCAGCGAGGTGTTATATGCTAATTCACTGCTTCAATTCTTTCTTCATATTGTAAACCAGTTACCAACTCTGTACATTTTTAAAATTGCATATTTCTACCCCCTTAGCCCTGCATCTTCCTATAAATTAGAGCCCCAAGTATCAGTTGAAGGTAGCTTTCGGTTTTTAGCTTCCTTTCACAAGTGGTGCAGCAGCGGCGAGAAATCCCAGCTCAGCCCCGGCTTAAAGCAGTGCTATGCTTGCCTCCATTTTCATTCCTGATATTTCTGCCTACCATTAAAAAAAAAAATCAGTTTTGGCCGGGCACGGCGGCTCATGCCTGTAATCCCAGCACTTTGGGAGGTTGAGGCAGGCGGATCACTTGAGGTCAGGAGTTCAAGACCAGCCTAGCCAACATGGTGAAACCCCGTCTTTACTAAAAATACAAAAATTAGCCAGGTATGGTGGCATGCGCCTGTAATCCCGGCTACCCAGGAGGCTGAGGCACGAGAATTGCTTGACCCTGGGAGGTGGAGGTTGCAGTGAGCCAAGATCATGCCACTGCACTCTAGCCTGGGTGACAGAGCAAGTTTCCATCTCAAAAAAAAAAAAAAAAAAAAAAAAAAAAAAAAAAAAAAAAAAAATTCAGCCTTGTCAGAGGCTCAGTTTTTTTTTTTTTAGACAAGTTCTTGTTCTCTTGCTCAGACTGAAGTGCAGCGGCATGATCAAGGCCCACTGCAGCCTCAACTCTTGGGCTCAAGCAATACTCCCACCTCAGCCTCCTGAGTAGCTGAGACCACAGGGGTGCACCACCACACTTAGCTAATTAAAAAAATTTTTGTATAGACAGAGTCTCCCTATGTTGCCCAGGTTGATCTTGAACTCCTGGGCTTAAGTGATCCTCCCACCTTGGCCTCCCAAAGTGTGGAATTACAAACATGAGCCACCACTCTGGGCCTCATCTTTATTGTTTAAATAACCTATTTCTGGTCTTATTATTCCTTCTAGTGTTTTCCTATTTTATTTCTTATTATTTCCTTCCTTCTACTTTCAAGTTTTTTGTTGTTGTTGTTTTGTTTTCTTATTCTCTTGAGATCAATACTTAGCTCATCATACTTTGGGCTTAAAAATAATCTAAAGCTATATATTTCCCTTTTAGCACTGTTACTGCGTCTCATGTTTTAAGATGTTTAGACCTCATTACCTTGTCAGATTAGAATTTCTGACTGCAAGTTTCTGCTTGTGAACTCAGAGTCAGGCAGGCTACTGCTTCACTATGGCTCATGCTTTCTTTCTGTACAATATTACTTGTCCTTGGATTTAGCATGGTTTTGAGTTCAATTTTATCTTTTCATATTTATCACTGCTATATGTTTAAAACAGAGGGAGTAACTTAGAGCATCAATTAATGTTATTTGATAATAATTCTCTCTATATATATCTTTCTTCTCTGTCCTTCAGCAAGATACACATATTTTTATTTTTTCCTATTAAATTTGAAATGTCATGCATTCAAATTTTATCCTGAGATAATTTCATCTTATCACTTCTTACCTATAATGTCAAGCTTTCATCAGTTGACACATTATTTTATTCAGCCTCTTTTTATGTAACAAACTCAAGGCAACTGATGACTGTTTCAAGCAAACTTTAGAGGTCTTATCATTCAAGAAAGTTGGTTTTTTTTTTTTTTTTTTTTTTTTGAGACAGAGTCTCGCGAGTCTCACTCTGTCGCCCAGGCTGGAGTGCAGTGGCACAATCTCAGCTCACTGTCACTGCAACCTCTGCCTCCTGGATTCAAGTGATTCTCGTGCCGCAGCCTCCCGAGTAGCTGGAATTACAGGTGTGAGCCACCGCGCCCAGCCACAAGTTTGTTCTTAATATTTGCTACAGTGGTGTCTCTGCCCCAGGGGTCATTAAGCTGCTGAAGTTGTAAAACTCTTCTCCAAATAATTTTTACTAACAGAACTGAAGTCCCAAACTGTTAAAATCAAAGTAGATATGTCATGCTCACAATTTCTTAAGGAAATCCAGGATTCAGTTTTCTGAATAGACTTCACAGAAAAAATATGTATACAGCAAGGCCTGACTAAAAATACTGGTTCTCTCCTCAGTATAAAATTACACTGATAAATTGTAGGCTATTCCCTGCTTGATGTTATACTGGACATCTCCCACCCAAAGTCAAGATTCTCACACCTACTTGTCCTGATGAAAGTCAAACGCTTTAAAAAGTTATTTTTCTCTTTAAAAACTAGCTTTATTTAAAAGAATCTGAAGCATAGTAACACTATAGGAAACAAACTTACAATACATATTATTCAAGAAAGCCTGCCATACATCATTGCTACTAATGGTAGGTCTATATACTGATAAGCAACATTCCTTATACAATGCACAAATGACATTAAGCATTATCCCTGAAAAGAATGGCCAACAATGACACAGACCGTCTTGACAGCAGAACGTCTACTTGTCTTATTACTTATCTATAGAATAAAAAAACTACAATGTAGATGACAAATTAAACTCTTCCAATTTTAAATTCTAGCATGGTTTTTGGGGAAGAAGGGAATGGGATCAGAAGACGCAAATTGTATTAAATATCTCAAAAAGAAAAAGGAGAATTGGCTTACCATTATTTAAGTAGTTACTATGAAGTAATTCAGAATTGAGAATGTATTTGTTTAACACTTGGAAGCCCTTAAAGAGTCAAACTTTCCATTATCTACTATATTCAATCAGTTATCAAGCCAATTTTATTTGTCTGAAAATTGTAACCTGGTCATTAACCAAAAAAAAACAATTTGGGGTAATCTAGTCATTTTATACTTTATTTAAATTTTTCCACAAAGCAGTTCATGAATTAATAATACTTCTTTAGACTTCTATGATCTAAAGAGAAACAGACTCAGTTCTAAAAGAACGTATGTGAAAATAGCAGACAAAAATAAATCCCTAACATGTAATACTAAGTTTTTAACATAAAATATAGAACTATGAAAATTTTGGGCATTCAAGTCAAATATAATAGGATTATGATACAGTATGGTATCTAGCATTTTAAAAAATATTAAGACTGAATCAGATTTATTGCTATATCAATCCTATCAATAGTCCACAATCAAAAGTACAAAATATACCATAACCACGCCAAATATGATGCAGTATAGAGATATTATTAACATAACATAGGTAGACATTTTGTAATATACATCACTGACATAGTAAAACCTTATTCAGGATAATTTAAACTGATATGTCTAAAATTTGAATTTTTAAAAAGATATGCAGTTTAAGCACTCACAAGCATTCACTTCTTCTTTCAAGTGTATAATTTCAAATATACAAATTTGCACTGGCCAAGTATTACTTATTACAATTCTTTTGGGTACTTGTCTTAATGACAAAATAAGAATGCTTTTAAATTACTATTCTTAAGTAAACACCTCTAAATAAAAAGCTTAAAAGTTTGCCTTCAAGATGAAACATTTTTCTTTAAAATCTTGATTATAACCTTTATTACCAAATCCTTTCATCAGGTAGTAGAAAGTAAACAGCATTCAAGTCCTTGAATCAATGGTTAAAAATTCCAGGTAAATTAGAGGAGTCTTATGGTATCTTAATCATGTCTAAATAAATGAAGATAAATATTACAGTACTACTTATTTTGGTTATGATGAAGTGAATGATGTCTTTTTTGGCTGGGAAATATCAGCGTAAGTTCAAAGTTACTATATAATTTTAGTAGTATGGGCTAAAAAATCCTAATATTCACTGCCATTTAAAGTAATTATTTAGTAAATTATACCTGTAAGTGGAAAATAAAAATTTTAAGATTTTTTGTATTACAAGTGTCATGAGTTGGTAACACTAAAATTTACTCCTCTCCCATTTGAAAGACATCAGGCCATCTATTAATCCATAAATATTGATGTTTCACATACTTCATAGAGTAGCTTAAAACATACCAGCATAAGAAATAATTAGTATTACATAGTAATTTCCTTTGCCATAGGAATAAATGTTGGACAAAGTCTGGAAACATTTTTTTTTCCAATTTGAATTACAGTAATTTTGCCACAGACCACAGCACTAGTGCATGTGTTACTTTAGACATGCTCTAAGAACAAAACAAAAAGTTACTGCAAAAATACATGTCACCAATGTGGAACACACTCAGATTTGTATAAAAGTACTGAACTAATATCCCAAAAAGAGGTATATGTAAACAGTACATAAGGAAGAAATAGTTTTAATATGAAACAATCATTTAAGTCACATACATCATGATAAGAAGCAGGACTTTCTTTTATAAAAGATAATATTTTGACAAACAAGCAATATCATCTACACATCTACAGAACAAGAAAGGTACAGATATTTAGAATAAGTTTTAATATAATTGCAAGTAATGTATTATTGACAAAATATGACAAAGATGCTTATCCACTGAGTTTCATCAAAAGTTTTAAATTAAATACAGGCAGCCTCTGATGTATTAATGCCTGGCATATACATGGCCACAGTCTTTCCTTCATTTCCCCTACACCACTTGTCTTGGGAGATGTTAATGCTATCCCTAGCCTCTTTGCTCCAGGGGTGCTTCCAAATTCCCATCACTGTACCACAAGTTGGAAGATGCAGATGTGACTTTTATAATGCTCTACTGGATAGAACAATAAGTTACTAAAAATTAGAAATGAGAAGAAAATCTCTAAGTTCAGAATTAGAGGAGAGGAAGCTGTGAAAAGTCACAACAACCTAAAGGAAACTGGAAGTACCCTCAGACAGTACCAGCTAATTCACTAAACGTACTGCTTCCCATGGTATCTGAAATGCGGTCATATTGCCTGAAATGTTAGAGATTAAAGATTCATTCTTAATAAACATCCTTTTTTAAAAAAGAAATTTAATGGCACTTTTCCCACTATCTTCATTCATACCTTAGTAGAAAATGCTTTTCTCTTAAAGTCTAGCCAACTACTGCCACACAAAGACACAGGATTTCTGATGGGAGGAAAGATATAAAATGTTGAAGCATAGAGCATCCAGGAGGGGAAAAGCCAAGGCTGCTTATACATTTCACCAGAGTTTAGCATGGTAAGGGGGCAAATGCAAAGAAACCCACACCAAAGAACTTAACCTCCTAATCACATCAGGAAAAAGACAAGACCTCTGCTTCTTTCTCCCTCCTACATTGATTGATTGGTTTCCTAAAGAAAACTGACAGCTCAGCATGATACTATTAACTAGATTATGGTCTAAATGAACCTTTAGGAGCTTCCCTATCGTGTAGAGTTCCAAGCCACTATTTACAAATGAACTTTGGGAGCCTAGATGCTTTTACATTTTTCTTTAATTGAAAAAAAAAATAAAACAGCACAAATGTCCATGCATAAGAAACCTCTATACACGGCAGAAAGAAATCCAAAACTCTTGAGAACTCCCTTTTAAAAAATCATTGCTTATATATTTTCTTACTATTAAATACAATTAGTATAGTACATTGAACAATAAGTGCTAAAACTCTAATTTGTTCAAGACAAACAAGTTTGAAAGAATATTGAATGAAGACTCTTGATACTTATTTGGATTAAAGTTGGCAGATTTTATGATGACCCATACTATTAAGAGGTTTTTCTGCCACTAGGCAGAGTTGGGAGTCTAAAACAAACCACCAAAAAACTAGATTTCTTTACACTGTGTTTATGAAGAATAAGCACTAGTACAAGAAAATCTTTAGTTTTATGTATATAACCTTCTAATTTGAATAACAATAATAGCAGTACTCTAAAGTATTTCACACAAAAGGAAAACACTGATCACAAATCTAATTCTAAGCACTCTGTCTGAAGAACAATTTATCTTTCACAAGCTAAGCTGTTTCAGTATTAGTGAGTCGAGTAACACCTAGAAGCATGTGGACCAGAAATTCTCTAGTGCATGAGCAAATCAAGTTCTGAGAAAGGAACTGATGCTTTTTAAAATTTTCTGTCTGGCCGGGCGTGGTGGCTTACGCCTGTAATCCCGGCACTTTGGGAGGCTGAGGCGGGCAGATCACTTGAGGTCAGGAGTTTGACACCAGTCTGGCCAACATGGTGAACCCGTCTCTACTAAAAATACAAAAATTAGCCTAGTGTGATGGGGGGCAACTGTAATCCCAGCTACTCAGGCGGCTGAGGCAGGAGAATCACTTGAACCAGGGAGGCAGACGGTGCAGTGAGCCTAGATCTCATCACTGTACTCCAGCCTGGGCGACAGAGCAAGACTGGCAAAAAACAAAAACAAAACAAAACAAAACAAAACAAAAAAAACCCACCTTTCTGTTAATAACCTAGCTTTGGTGAATAAACCTAGATGCTCATATTTAGCCAGGTTGAATTTAAGCAAAACTCAAGGATGTTGGAGAAACTCTGTGTGTGTGTGTGTGTGTGTGTGTGTGTGTGTGTGTGTGTGTGTGTGTAAGATGAGGACTTTCAGTGAAGGAAAGGGATTATACCAAAAAAGGTACAATTCCACCTGTGTTTTTTTCCATCACTGCATATTTTTAAAGTTGAAGGCAGCTTATCATTTATCCTAAGAAGCCATTTCAGTTTGTATAATAGCCTTCTTCAGACAAATTATCATCTGGCTATTCTTACAGTTCATCATTTTTTCCATCCAAAAGCATCTATATAACTTCTGACTTAGCATTATGTAGAGACAACTGTAGAACTAGTAAGAAAATTAATTCAAACACATGAACACTATTCATCAGCTATGATTATAGTTTGATGATTCACCATCATAACGAACCATGAGTTTTTCTGTTGAATATTTACAGATTCTTATTTAAGTAAGGTGCTTTGAAGACCTAAACACCTGAATAAAAATTCACCTGTTTGTAGGTTTTTAAAAACAACTATGCGGAAATAGAAAACGAATTATATTGCATAACACATACCTTTAGAGTAGCTTGGGAGAGGTTATTTCATTATCACAAAAACAGCTAACTACTGAAACTTAAAGAGAGAAAGGGTTTAAGAAACTGCATAATTGATTTTAGTAATGATCACAACTCAAGTACTACCATGTAAAGTGTTAACTCCTGAGAACACTGGAAAGTTCTACTCAAAATATCTATCATCTAGCTCTGTTCAGGGTAATAATAAATCATGATCTGATGCTACAACTAGGCATATAGCATACAGTGCATCATTTATTAAAAATCAGCACTCATTAAACTTTCAGGAGCAACATAACTAGGTCCTTAAACATTTAGAGAAATATGTATAACAAAAACTCCAAGTAAAATGAGATATTCAAGTACACTACTGAACACCATCAAATGTCTGTCAGCCCAAAATACTGCATTTTAACCTGCTTCAACTGGTAAAGTTTTCACACAAAGGAGTACCTAGAAGTATAGTTTATATCATTTTGTTTCCTAAAATTGTAAAGATAAATATTTTACAACTACTGAAAATATTTTGTACTCACTTCTAACTAGTCAAGGATAAATGGAGAAAACCTTATATTACCTTGTACCATATGAAATTGCTGTTTTTGTAGGTCAAAATTAAAACACTGTATTTAAAAAAATAAGTTTTATTCAATCAAAATATGCATCAGGAGCATGAATAGTTTTCTTCCAACAGAATATTAAAGGTCTAACTTTTATAAAATTCATCATTTGTTAGGCTGTATAAATTGTTCACATCTTCCAGTTACTTCATCTCAACTGGGGAATGCACCGTTTCTTAGAAAAAGCTCCAAATGATAGACAGTAGTCCATGGAATAAAGGTCCAGTGTCTAAAATGGACATGACAAAATTTCATAGCCCAAGTCACCTAACTTTGCTTTAGTAGCTTGTGACATGTGAGGTCGAGTCCTTGTCTGTAAAAGTGTAGGTTCTTGTGTGTTACCCAAAGGACATTGTTTTTAAATCACATTTTCATGCATAATTTAAATTTCTTGACAATATGCTGCTGCCATCATTGTTTCACTTAGGTTTAAATAACAGTAATTATTTATCTCCTTCGTAGATCACCACACAATCTTCAGAATTTTTTTGGTTGCAATGATAATGGTGGCAACATATTAGGGAGCTTTACCAGCCTCCAACGATCGTATAAATTGCCATTAGTTGTCAAACAGTACACATTTTTTTTTTTTTGGCCACAGGTTATAATCTGCTCCAAAAATGGATTTCTGCTGTTTTGAATCTTAATGAGCACACCTCCAACTGTCTCCATTCTTGATCATCCCTCAAGAGGGTACTCTCAGGTCCATTTTTACACTTTTCCCCAGTCAGAGCGGGAACTCCTTAAGTTTGCTGCAAGGCTTCAAATTGTTGTTTGCAAGTTAGATTTCACTTTGGCTCTTAATTGATCTTTGTTTAAAATGGATTTTGATCTCCCCTAGGGTTCATTTTTGAAATTCAGATCCCCAGAACAAGATTTTTCAAACCACCACTGAGTAGTTCTTTTACTAGCAGAGCCCTCTAAGGCCAAATGGATGTTTCTACCTTCCTCATTTGCAATATGTCCCAGTTCAAAATTATACAAAAAGTATTCACAATTCTGTGGATACTATAGTATTTCTCTGGAAAACAATAAACAATAACAAAACAACTCAATATCAAAGAAAAGTAGGAGCATAATACTATCATAATTCTAAATAGCACAACTGGGAACATAACGTTATGCCAACTTTACTAATTGCAGTCAATTTTCAACTGATCTAATATTAGCAGTTCCATGTGGTACCATCCACAAGTTAATCAACAATACTTACTGAGAATTTACTATATGCTAAGATCTGTCTTGTATCTGTACAAACAGATATCCTGAAAACTCACTTGAAAATATGAAATTCATTAATTCCAAAGACCCTAGTGGAGGAGGAATCTGGCGTCATACTATTATTTTTTTAATCCATAAAAATGTATGCTTTCCCCCATGTTACAGTTACATATATTATGTTGTGAAGACGTGTTAAGTGGATCCTTGATAAACTTTTTGAACTAAATCTTTAATATGGTACAACCAAAGTTCAGCACTGAAATACACGTTTTTCAATGATTCTAACTTTTAAAAGTTAAAACTTGCCTACATTTGTTATATATTATTTTGAAGTTTCAAGAGGCTTTTATGTTTGTGATAAATAACAACTAACATTTATTTATAAATGTTTCTAAAGCACCCCCATATACATTATTCTCATTTAAGACAGCAAGCAAAGACAATAAAAAATTTGCTCTAGTGATGAAGTGAATTATTAATAAAAGCTAAGTAAATAATGTTTTTGTGTATGCATTTAAAAAAATAATGTAAAACATTAAAATCCTGTGTCAGTGAACTTCTGCAATGCACAGGAAAATAAATCCACTTTAGTTAATGCCTTTGATTAAGCATCACTGCCCACTGCAGATGGACCAAAAGTTTCTCTAGTACGCATTAACTGGACATCTTTGTCAGCCATACAGGTATCACAGCCCCATACTGCAGATGCTTCTGCAGTTAAGAGGCCATAAGCTGTTTCAGTCATTCCAGTACAGATCCGATGAAACCATTTCTGACAAGAGGCCTCACATAAGATGGCATCCTGATCATCGTTCACCTCGTTTGTACAAATTCCACAAGGATACACTGGGTCAGAAGATGAATGGCCATGACGGTTTGGGTGAAGAGAAGATTTATTGCTTTTTTCAGTGGTGCAGGCATCTGCTGCACCTCTTGGTTGTCGTGGCTTATTCTGCGTCCCATTTGCATGGTTATTGTTTGTGGCTTCAGTGCTACTTGAACGGCTGTTCTCCTGATTTACTGCATTGTTTCGATTAACATTTTTTAATTCAATATTACTCTGATTCACTGTGTCATCCATATTCAAGTGAGGTGGATGAGCAGAGGAATTTTGATTAGTGTTTTTGGTTGCTCCTTGAGTAAAGTCTTGTTTTGGGGGTGGTGCTTTTGCTTGACCAAAAGTGTTTGGGGGAGGAATAAAAGAATGATTAGATTCTAATGGAGAAGTAAAATTTGAATTATTTCCAGGAACAAAATTAGATGCCAAATCGGGGTTAGAAACTTGGCTCGCATTCTGTGGAGGAATTTGACTGAAATTTTCAGCAGGATTTTGTCTAAAATGTTGATTAGGCATGTTGACATTCTGACTTAGTGCATTATTATAAGATGGATTACCGAAACTTGAATTATCATGTGGCCCAAAGTTAAAAGCATGAGGTCGATTAAAACCCATGCCCAGAGGATTCTGAGGAAATGGGTGTGGCTGGCTCCTGAGTGAGTAAGGACCACAGTATGGGGAAGACATTCTTGGGGGAACGTGAGGTGGCATTCTGAATGTACTATAGCCTCCAAAGCCAGGATAACCAGGGCCAAGATATGGATTTGACGAAGGTAGTGGTTTATAGGAAATAGTATTATAGTTGTCATCAAATGGATTAGCAGCCACTAGATGGTCAGAGTTTGGATTCGGTGGTGGAGCATACTCAGACAATGGAGGAAAAGAAGGTCCCTGAAATGAGAATGTAAAGTAAAATACATGTTTTTGATCAAATACATTATTAAAATTGTCCTGTTACCTTAATACCTGTGAACCTAGTATTAATCAAATTTCTCTTGCAGTGTTACAAACATTTATTATCTTCACTTGACCTTTCAATTTTGACTAATGTTTATATTTAATTATACTTGCTGATAAAAATATTTAGGTTTATTTCATTTACAAAAGAAAATAAGGTATGATTTTCTGAGCTCAAATCCATTGTAACTTCAAACCCCCAAAGTATTTAACTTTCAAAAGAAGCTTCATTATCCTAATTTTCATTTAATATGCTTACCTATAACTCTAGAATCTTTCACTTAAATACTAAAGCAGTCTAACCTAAAATACCTTTCATACAACAAACAGTCATAAAGTTAAATAACAACAATCAGAATCTAAGTTTTTCCCCTAGCTTAACTTCAGGGAGATACAATTAAAGTATTCCCAAAACATTAAGTTCGGGGCCTCAGACTAAAAAAATAAACTGCCAGTTTTAGTGACACTGCAAGTTTAACAGATGGTGGTCAAAATGATAAAAAGATCAGTAATCTGTACACACATACTTACTAGTAGCCTTTATCACAAAAAGAGTGCTTCAAATTCATAAAGAATAAAACAATGAGAGCCTGTATGTGTAATTGCTTGTTATAACCACAAGTTATAACAAAAAAAGGCCTCCATCATGATTGCTTCATGATATGCACATAACACTAAATCCACTATTATAGTTGAACAATTATTTCAGGTTAAAATTGTTACTATATATTTTTAAATCTTTTAATAGAACTGCAGGCATTCATGCCCTTTAAAAACCTTTAAATTAGATTTAAGAACAAGTATTTTAACTTTATTCTTTTTGAGACAGAGTTCGTGCTGTCACCAAGGCTGGAGTGCAGTGGCGTGATCTCAGCTCATTACAACCTCTACCTTCCAGGTTCAAGCAATTCTCATGCCTCAGCCTCCCGAATAGCTGGGATTATAGGAGTGTGCCACCACACCCGGCTAATTTTTATATTTTTAGTAGAGAGGGGCTTTCCCCATGTTGGCCAGTCTGGTCTCGAACTCCTGGCCTCAAGTAATCCACCCACCTTGGCCTCCCAATGGGCTGGGATTAGAGGTGTGAGCCACCACGCCCAGCCTAAGAACAAGCATTTTAATTTGCCCACACTTCCTTTTTGCAGTATCTACTCTATGCCTTAGTCCGACAATAGCCACTAGTTACAGACTTAAACAAAAAAAAAAATACAATCAGGCGTGGTGGCTCACACCTGTAATCCTAGCACTTTGGGAGGCCGAGGCGGGCGGATCACAAGGTCAAGAGATTGAGACCATCCTGACCAACATGGTGAAAGCCCGTCTCTACTAAAAATACAAAAATTAGCTGGGCGTGGTGGCACGTGCCTGTAATCCCAGCTACTTGAGAGGCTGAGGCAGGAGAATCGCTTCAACCTGGGAGGTGGAGGTTGCAGTGAGCCGAGATCACCCCACTGCACTCCAGCCTGGCAACAAAGCAAGAATCCACCTAAAAAAAAAAGAAAGTACCATCACTTGAATGATTGATTGAAAGTACAATGAATGATTGAAAGTACAATCACTTGAATAGAAAACAAAACTTATGACCAAGTTTAAATTTACCTCATCAGCCTGATCATACTAGCAAAGAAAAACTGTTATTAAAGAAAACGTCAGTTTACCTGTGTATTTGCCTTGCGTTTTTTCTTATCTGGGCTTCCTAGTTGTACACCTGGTCCTCCTAACCCATCCAGTCCACTATCACCACCTAAAAAAAAAAAATCAGATAATATTTCCCACTTGTAAGGGAAGTTATTTTATATCTCATAGTAATATCTATTATATTTACTTGTTAATGTTTTCTATTTTTGTTAGACAAGAGCAATACCTTTATAATCATTATCTTTATTTTTCAAAAAAGTCTTTCCCATAGTTTCAGCCAGAAATAGCCATTCATCCCTGCTCCCATATTTATTATTTTTTCAGTGAAAACGCAAGTCTCTCTCTCTCACTCTAAAACCTTTAGTAACTGGTTCCCTGTCTCAGAGGCCACCACTATTACTAGTTTCTGGTCTACCTTTCCAAAGATAATCTAGATATATTAAAGTATATTATTATTATTTTTTTTGGCAGGAAAGATACAAATGAGACAAGGTACACACAGTACACACAGTGTACCTTGCTTTCTTACTTGGAGATCATTCCATATTCCTCTATTTAGAACTTCTTTATTCTCTAACAGCTGAGTAGTATTCTACAGTGCGACTACACCATGATTCATTAAACTAGTCCCCTCCATATTGATGAATGTTTAAGTTGTTTCCAAGCCTCTGCTGTTGCTGCAATAAAAATCCATGTATAAATGCCTTTAGAGAGATTTACAAGTAGTTCCTGGAACTAGAATTATGGCATCAAAGGTATGTGCCTTTTAATTCTTAAAGATATTGTTAAAAATGCAACAATGTTTCCAAATATGGCTTTTTCAACAGTATATGATCAAGGAAAGCAAAAGCTTGACTATCAATCTAAGAGGTTAAAAAGAGTTTATGAAAGGAAATTTTCCAGCTTTAAGAAACATTTTATTATGGAGAATTCTGAACATATACAACATAAGGAGAAGAATAAAATTAACCCCATATGCCTGTCACCCAGCCCTAATAACCATCATGTCCCATCTTGTGTTTTCAACACCACCTTCACCTCTCTCCATCCAGTACTACTTTGAAGAAAATTTCAGACACCATTTTATTGGTAAATATTTCAGAATGTATTTCTAAAAACTAGGAACTTAAAAAAAAATACAATGCCATTCTAGCCACTACAGAAGTTAACAATAATCCTTCATATAATTTCATACCCAATCCAATTTTCTCATAATATCTGTATGGTTTGTTTAGATTGGGATCCAAGTATGTTCCATAGATTACAACTGGTTTGACATGTCTTTTAATTGATATACTTCCTTCCATCTTGTTTTTTCCTTGCAATGTGTTAACTGAAAGAACCAGGTTGATTATTGTTCCAATTATTAAGCTACCATCTTTTAGCTCCAACCCCTCTTAGTGACACTGGGACTGGGACTTCGCAAACTACATTTTTCTTTTGCTAGGGTCTTCCAACGGGAGCTCTAGAGGGATACTTGAAGGCCAGGGGAGGTGATAGGGAATTTCTGCTCCTCCTGTCTGCTTACTCTTCTTATCTCTATCATCCCAACAGGCCTTCTCTCTGGCACTGGTAGTCCATCCCACTCCCCAAAACAGCTTCAACATGTTTTCTAAGAGGTATTAATACCAGCTGGGCAGCACCTCAATCTCCAAGTCTGAGTCCAAGCTCTATGGCGTCTCTCTTCCAATCCTCTAGGTTCTCATAACCCCAACTTCTTTTCTTTGTTCACTAAGTCCCAGATGTGGAAGTTCCTTCCTGCAGTTACTGTCCATGCTACCTCACTTTTTGCTTTTTTGGTTTTTCAACACCTGTTTAATTCCTTTCATAAAATTATATTACAAATTATATTACATTAAATTGCAGGTGTGATTTGTATTTTCTAGCCTGGAATGTTTGATATATCTTGATTTTGCTGATTATATTTGCTGATTGACATAGTTTAACATGTTCCTTATTTCCTATAAATTGATATTGGGTCTAGACCAGTGATCCCCAACCTTTCTGACATCAGGGACCAGTGGTGGGGGAAGGGAGGTGGAGATGGTTGTGGAATGAAACTGTTCCACCTCAGATCATCAAGCATTAGATTCCCATAAGAAATGCACAACCTAGATCCCTCGCATGCACAGTTCACAATAGGGTTCACCCTCCTATGAGAATCTAATGCTGCTGCTGCTGATCTGTCAGGAGGCGGAGCTCAGGCAGTAATGCTTGCTCACTCGCCACTCACCTCCTGCTGTGTGGCCTGGCTCCTAACAGGGCATGGACTAGTACCATTCCGTGGCCCAGGGGTTGGGGATCCCTGGTCTAGACTATAGGCTTGATCAGATTCAGATTTCTGTTTTTTGCAAGGCTGCTCCATAAGTGATGGTCTGTTCTTCCATTAGAAGGCACCTAATTTCTGGTTGATTTTCTTTAGCAGTTTTATTAATTTTCTGTTGTTGTATAACAAATTACCACATACTTGGTTTGCCACTTAAAACAACGTCCACTTAAATAGAAGCAGAGGGAACACTTCCTAACTCATTCTATTGGGCCAATATTACCTTGATACCAAAGCCAGACAATGACATCACAAGGGGAAAAAACCAAAAAACTACAGACCAACACCTCTTAAGAATACAGATGTGGCCGAGTGTGGTGGCTCATGTCTATAATCTCAACACTTTAAGAGGCTGAGGCGGGGGATTGCTCCAGCCCAAGAGTTTGAGACCAGCCTGGAAAACACAGTGAGATCCCACCTCTACATTAAAATTAAAATTAAAAAAAAATTAGCCAGGTATGGTGGCACACGCCTGTGGTTCCAGCTACTCAGGAGGCTGAGGTGGGAGGATCTCTTGAGCTCAGGAGTTGGAGGCTGCAGTGAGCCGTCAAGATGCCACTGTACTCCAGCCTGGGCAACACAGCAAGACACCATATAAAAAAAAGAACACAGATGCAAAAATTCTCAACAAAATACTAGCAAAACAAATGCAGCAGAATATTCAAAGGATAATACCTCATGATAAAGTGGGATTTTTCCCAGAAATGGAAGGTTGATTCAGCAAATTAAAATAAATCAATTTAATATGCCATATTAATAGAATAAAGAGAAATATACATGATCATTTCAATAGATGCATAAAAGCATTTGACAAAAATCTAATACCAAGGAGGGGTCAAGATGGCTGATTAGAAGCAGCTGTGGGCCAGGCACAGTGGCTCACACCGGTAATCCCAACACTTTGGGAGGCCGAGGCGGGCAGATTACTTGAGGTCAGGAGTTCAAGACCAGCCTGGCAAACATGGCGAAACCCTGTCTCTACTAAAAATACAAAAATTAGCCAGGTATAATGGCAGGCACCTGTAATCCCAGCTACTTGGGAGGCTAAGGCAGGGAGAACTGCTTGAGTCTGGGACGCAGAGGTTCCAGTGAGCTGAGATCATGCCACTGCACTCCAGCCTGGGCAACAGAGCGAGACTCTGTCTCAAAAAAAAAAAAAAAAGTAGGGGGAGCTGTGGTCCATGGCTCTCAGGGAGAAGAATGAAAATGGTGTGTGAATTAAGCACCTTCAACTGAAATATCCAGGTTCTCACACTGGGACTGACCAAGTGAACAACCTGACCCACAAAGAATGAAGAAAAATGGGGTAGGGCAATCGCCTACCCAGGAGTGGCACAGAGCCAAAAAAAAGCCCCACCTCCAGCCAAGGGAAGCAGTGAGTGATTGTGTGACTCCATCCAGGAAACCACGCTTCTCCCACGATCTTTGCAACCCATGGATCAGGGGATCCCCTCGTGAGCCCATGCCACCAGGGTCTTGGGTCCGATATACAGAGCTGTGTATGCAGAGTCTCAGCAGAGCAGCCACTCAGGCACACACACAGACCCAGGAGTTTTACACACTCCGGCCCTAGAAATCCCTGCAAAGATGAAAAAGAATCCTGCAAGGCAAGAGATCCACCCATACATTCCCTAGGAAGGGGGCTGAATCCAGGGGGCCAAGCAGCATTGTTCTGTGGGCCCCACTTCCATGGCACCTCCCAAGTTAAGATCCATTGACTTGGAATTCCAGCCAGCCAGCATCAACAGACTGGAGACTGGCTGAGACAGAGCAAGTTCCTGGGGGAGGGGTGGCCGCCATCTCTGCAGTTGACTCAGCTGTTCTAGCCTGCTGGCTCTGGGGAGTCCAGGCAGTCTGGACGAAGGGGAGTCTTCTACAATGCAGCCCAGCTGCTGTGCCAGATCATGGCCAGACTACTTCCTTAAGTGGGATCCTGATCTATCACTTTCACAGAGCAGGGCCTCCCTGTGGGAATTTCCAGGCAGGGTTATACAAGCAGAACTCTGATCTCTCCCCAGGATGGAGCCCCTGGGGAAAGGGGCAGCCGCTGTCTCTGCAGTTCAGTCGACTCAGTCTTTCCTGCCTGCTGGCTCTGAAAAGTCTAGGCAGTCTGGACAAAGAAGGATTCCCCCCAGTGCAGTACAACTGCTCTATCAAAAAGCAGCCAGACTGCTTCCTTTTTTTTTTTTTTTTTTTTTTAAGAAGGAGTTTCGCTCTGTTGCCAGGCTGGAGTGCAGTGGCGTAGCCTTGGCTCATTGCAACCTCTGCCTCCTGGGCTCAATCAATCCTCCTGCCTCAGCCTCTTGATTGGCTGGAATTACAGGCACTTGCCACCACCACTAACTTTTTTTGTATTTTTAGTACAGATGGGGTTTCGCCATGTTGGCCAGGCTGGTCTCAAGCTCCTGACCTCAAGTGATCCACCCACCTCAGCCTCCCAAAGTGCTGGGATTACAGGTGTGAGCCAACGTGCCCAGCATCTAGACAGTGGTGAAACATCTGAACAGGGGTCTCCAGATACCTCCTATAGGAGCACTCAAGCCAGCAATAGGTCAGGACCGCCCTGGGATGGAGCTCCCAGAGGAAGGAGCAGGCTGTTATGCAGCCTTCACTGGTAATATCTCCAGGTACAGGAAAAACTGAGGCAACTAGGGTCAGGAGCAGACCCCCAGCAAACTGCAGCAGCCCTACAGAAGAGTGGCCTGAATGTTAAAAGAAAAACAAACAAACAGAAGCAATGTCAACAACAATATCAACAAAAAAGACCCCACAAAAACCCCATCCAAAGGTCAGCAACCTCAAAGATCAAAGGTAGATAAGCCCAAAAAGATGAGAAAGAATCAACACAAAAATGCTTAAAACTCAAAAGAACAGAATGCCTCTTCTCCTCCTAATAATCACAACACTTCTCCAGCAAGGGCACTGAACTGGGCTAAGGCAGCCAGGCACAGTGGCTCACGCCTGTAATCTCAGCACTTTGGGAGGCCAACGTGGGTGGATCATGAGGTCAGGAGATTGAGACCATCCTGGCTAACATGGTGAAACCCCATCTCTACTAAAAATATATTTAAAAAAATTATCCGGCATGGTGGTGGGCACCTGTAGTCCCCTAGCTACTCGGGAGGCTGAGGTGGGAGAATGGTGTGAACATGGGAGGTGGAGCTTGCAGTGAGCTGATATTGAACCACTGCACTCCAGTCTGGGTGACAGAGCAAGACTCTGTCTCAAAAAAAAAAGAAAGAACTGGGCTGAGGCTGAGATTAGCTGAATTGACAGAAGTAGGCGCCAGAGGGTCAGTAATAATGAATTTCACTTAGCTAAAGGAGCATGCTGTAACCCAGTGCAAAGAAGCTAAGAATCATGACAAAACAATACAGGTGCTGATAACCAGAATAGCCAGTTCAAAGAGGAATATAGCTGACCTAATGGAGCTGAAAAACACAACATGAGAACCTCATGATGTAATCACAAGTGTCAACAGCAGAACAGACCAAGCAAAGGAAAGAATCTCAGAGCTTGAAGATAATCATTCTGAAATAAGAAAGGCAGACAAGAATAGAGAAAAAGGAATGAACTAAAACTCCAAGGAATATGGAATTACGTAGAGAATAAATCTACAACTCATTGGGGTCCCTGAAAAAGGGGGAGAATGGAACCACGTCAGAAAACATACTTCAGGGTATCATCCTGGAGAACATCCCCAACCTAGCAAGACAGGCCAACATTCAAATTCAGGAAATCCAGAGAACCCCAGTAAAATAATGGACAAGAGATCAACCCCAAGATACATAATCATCAGATTCTCTGAGGTCAAAATGAAAAAAGAAATGTTATGGGCTGCCAGAGAGAAAGGCCAGGTCACCTACAAAGGGAAACCAATCAGACTAACAGTAGACCTCTCAGCAGAAACTCTACAAGCCACAAGGGATTGGGGGCCAATGTTCAACATTCTTTTTTTTTTTTTTTTTTTTTTGAGATGGAGTCTCGCTTTGTCGCCCAGGCTGGAGTGCAGTGGTGCAATCTCGGCTCACTGCAAGCTCCGCCTCCCGGGTTCACCCCATTCTCCTGCCTCAGCCTCTCCGAGTAGCTGGGACTACAGGCGCCCGCAACCACGCCCGGCTAATTTTTTGTATTTTTAGTAGAGACAGGGTTTCACCGTGGTCTCGATCTCCTGACCTTGTGATCCGCCCACCTCGGCCTCCCAAAGTGCTGAGATTACAAGCATGAGCCACCGCGCCCGGCCTCCAATGTTCAACATTCTTGAAAAAATTTCCAACCAAGAATTTCATATCCAACCAAACTAAGCTTTATAAGCAAAGGAGGAATAGGATCGTTTTCAGATAAGCAAACCCTGAGGGAATTTGTTACCACTGAGCCTGCCTTGCAAGAGCTCCTGAAGGAAGCACTAAATATGGAAAGGAAAAACTGTTACCAGCCAGTACAAAAACACTGAGGTACACGACCAATGACACTATGAAGCAACCACATAAACAAGCCTGCAAATTAACCAGCTAACATCATGATGACAGGATCAAATTCACATATAATAATATTAACCTTAAATGTAAATGGAGTAAATGCCCCAATTAAAAGACACAGAATGGCAAGCTGGATAAAGAGTTAAGTCTCATCGTTATGCTGTCTCCAAGAGATGCATCTCACGTGCAAAGACACACATAGGCTCAAAATAAAATTTATCAAGCAAATGAAAAACAGAAAAAAGCAGGGGTGCAATACAAGTTTGTGACAAAACAGAGATCAAAAAAGGGCATTACATAATGGTAAAAAGTTCAATTCAACAAGAATAGCTAACTATCCTAAATATATTTGCACCCAACACAGGAGCACCCAGATTCATACAGCAAGTTCTTAGAGACCTACGAAGAGACTCAGACTCCCACAAAATAATATTGGGAGACTTTAACACCCCACTGACAATATTAGACAGATTATCGAGACAGAAAATTAACAAAGATATTCAGGACCTGCACTCAGCTCTGGGTCAAGAGGACCTGATAGATATATACAGAATTTTCCACCCAAAAACAACAGAATTTACATTCTTTTCATTGCCACATGGCACTTACTCTAAAACTGATCACAATCGGAAGTAAAACACTCCTTAGCAAATGCAAAAGAACTGAAATCATAACAGTCTCTCAGACCACAGTGCAATCAAATTAGAACTCAAAACTAAGAAATTCACTGAAAACCACACAACTACATGAAAATTGGACAACCTGCTCCTGAATGACTCCCAGGTAAATAATGAAATTAACACAGAAATCAAGAAGTTCTTTGAAACTAATGAGAAGAAAGAGACAATGTACCAGAATCTCTGGGACACAGCTAACGCAGTGTTAAGAGAGACATTTATAGCACTAAATGCCTACAACAAAAAGCTAGAAAGATCTCAAATTAACAAGCTAACATCACAACTAAAAGAACTAGAGAACCAAGGGCAAACAAACCCCAAAGCTAGCAGAAGAAAAGAAATAAGCAAAATCAGAGCAGAACTGAAGGAGACAGAGACACAAAAAACCCTTCAAAAAAAAAAATCAATAAATCCAGGTCGGTATTTTGAAAAAATTAATAAAAGAGACTGCTAGCTAGACTAATAAATAAAAAAGAATCAAATAGACACAACTGGAAATGAAAATGGGGATATCACCACTGACCCCACAGAAATACAATACAGAAATACAATCACCAGACAATATTATAAGCACCTCTATGCACACATACTAAAAAAAAAAAAAACTGGAATAAATAAATTCCTAGGCACATACATCCTCCCAAGACTGAACCAGGAAGAAATTGAATTAAAGAATGGTAACGAGTTCTGAAATTGAGGCAGTAATAAGTAGCCTACCAACCCAAAGAAGCCCAGGACCAGATAGATTTATAGCCGAATTCTACCAGAGGTACAACTGAAACTGTTCCAAAGAAATGAAAAGGAGGATGACTAATAAAGAAGAAAAGAGAGAAGAATCAAATAGATGCAACAAAAAATGATAAAGGGGATATCACCACCCATCCCACAGAAATACAAACTACCATCAGAGAATACTATAAACACCTCTATGCAAATAAACTAGAAAAGCTAGAAGAAATGGATAAATTCCTTGACAAATACACCCTCCCAAGACTAAACCAGGAAGAAGTTGAATCCCTGAATAGACCAATAACAGGCTCTGAAATTGAGGCAATAATAGCCTACCAACCAAAAAAAGTCCAGGACCAGATGGATTCACAGCTGAATTCTACCAGAGGTACAAGGAGGAGCTGGTACTATTCCTTCTGAAACTATTCCAATCAATAGAAAAACAGGGAATCCTCCCCAACTCATTTTATGAGGCCAGCATCATCCTGATACCAAAGCCTGGCAGAGACACAACCAAAAAAGAGAATTTTAGACCAATATCCCTGATGAACACTGATGCAAAAATCCTCAATAAAATACTGGCAAACTGAATCCAGCAGCACATCAAAAAGCTTATCCACCATGATCAAGTGGGCTTCATCCTTGGGATGCAAGGCTGGTTCAAAATACGCAAATCAATAAACGCAATCCATCATATAAACAGAATCAAAGACAAAAACCGCATGATTATCTCAATAGATGCAGAAAAGGCCTTTGATAAAATTCAACAGCCCTTCATGCTAAAAACTCTCAATAAATTAGGTACTGATGGGACATATCTCAAAATAATAAGAGCTATTTATGACAAACCCGCAGCCAATATCATACTGAATGGGCAAAAACTGGAAGCATTCCATTTGAAAACTGGCACAAGACAGGGATGCCCTCTCTCACCACTCCTATTCAACACTGCATAGTGTTGGAAGTTCTGGCCAGGGCAATCAGGCAGGAGAAAGAAATAAAGGGTATTCAATTAGGAAAAGAGGAAGTCAAATTGCCCCTGTTTGCAGATGACATGATTGTATATTTAGAAAACCCCATTGTCTCAGCCCAAAATCTCCGTAAGCTGATAAGCAACTTCAGCAAAGTCTCAGGATACAAAATCAATGTGCAAAAATCACAACCATTCTTATACACCAATAACAGACAGAGAGCCAAATCATGAGTGAACTCTCACTCACAATTGCTTCAAAGAGAATAAAATACCTAGGAATCCAACTTACAAGGGATGTGAAGGACCTCTTCAAGGAGAACTACAAACCACTGCTCAATGAAATAAAAGAGGACACAAACAAATGGAAGAACATTCCATGCTCATGGATAGGAAGAATAAGTATCGTGAAAATAGCCATACTGCCCAAGGTAATTTATAGATTCAATGCTATCCCCATCAAGCTACCAATGACTTTCTTCACAGAATTGGAAAAAAACTACTTTAAAGTTCATATGGAACCAAAAAAGAGCCTGCATCGCTAAGACAATCCTAAGCCAAAAGAACAAAGTTGGAGGCATCACGCTACCTGACTTCAAACTATACTACAAGCCTACAGTAACCAAAACAGCATGGTACTGGTACCAAAACAGAGATATAGACCAATGGAACAGAACAGAGCCCACACATCTATAACCATCTGATCTTTGACAAACCTGACAAAAACAAGCAATAGGGAAAGGATTCCCTATTTAATAAATGGTGCTGGGAAAACTGGCTAGCCATATGTAGAAAGCTGAAACTGGATTCCCTCCTTGCACCTTATACAAAAATTAATTCAAGATGGATTAAAGACTTAAAAACCATAAAAACCCTAGAAGAAAACCTAGGCAATACCATTCAGGACATAGGCATGGGCAAGGACTTCATGTCTAAAACACCAAAAGCAATGGCAACAAAAGCCAAAATTGACAAATGGGATCTAATTAAACTAAAGAGCTTCTGCACAGCAAAAGAAACTACCATCAGAGTGAACAGGCAACCTACAGAATGGGAGAAAATTTGTGCAATCTACTCATCTGACAAAGGGCTAATATCCAGAATCTACAAAGAACTCAAACAAACTTACAAGAAAAAAACAAACAACCCTATCGAAACGTGGGTGAAGGATATGAACAGACACTTCTCAAAAGAAGACACTTATGCAGCCAACAGACACATGCAAAAATGCTCATCATCACTGGCCATCAGAGAAATGCAAATCAAAACCACAATGAGATACCATCTCACACCAGTTAGTATGGTGATCATTAAAAAGTCAGGAAACAACAGGTGCTGGAGAGGATGTGGAGAAATACGAACACTTTTACACTGTTGGTGGGGCTGTAAACTAGTTCAACCATTGTGGAAGACAATGTGGCAATTCCTCAAGGATCTAGACCTAGAAATACCATTTGACCCAGCCATCCCATTACTGGGTATATACCCAAAGGATTATAAATCATGCTGCTAAAAAGACACATGCACACGTATGTTTATTGCGGCACTATTCACACATAGCAAAGACTTGGAACCAACCCAAATGTCCATCAATGATAGACTGGATTAAGAAAATGTGGCACATATACACAATGGAATACTATGCAGCCAGAAATGAAAAGGAGGGACTCCTCCCTAACTCATTTTATGAGGCTAGCATCATCCTGATAACAAAACCTGGCAGTTATACAACAAAAAGAGAAAACTTCAGGCCAATATTCCTGATGAACATTGATGCAAAAACCCTCAATAAAATACTGGCAAACCAAATCCAGCAGCACATCAAAAAGTTTACGCACCATGATCAACTTGGCTTAATCTCTGAGAACACAAGCTTGATTCAACAGATGAAAATCAATAAATATAATTCATAAACAGAACTAAGACAAAAAACACATGAATACCTCAGCAGATGCAGAACAGGCCTTCGATAAAATTTAACACCCTTCACGTTGAAAACTCAATAAACTAGGTATTGAACAAACAGGCCTCAAAATAATAATAACCAGATATGACAAACCCACAGCTGATTATCATACTGAATGGGCAAAAGTTGGAAGCATTTCCCTTGAAAACTGGCAAAAGACAAGGATGCTCTCTCTTACCACTCCTACTAAATATAGTATTGAAAGTTCTGGTCAGGGCAATCAGGCAAGAGAAAGAAATAGTGTATTCAAATAGGATGAGAATAAGTCAAATTATCTTTGTTTGTAGATGACATGATATATTTAGAAAACCCCATTGTCTCAGCTCAAACGCTTCTTAAGCTGATAAGCAACTTCAGCAAAGTCTCAGGATATAAAATCAGTGTACAAAAATTGCAAGCATTACTATACACCAACAACAACCAAGCAGAGAACAAAATCATGAATGAACTTCCATCCACAATTGCTACAGAGAGAATATACTACCTAGGAATACAGCTAACAAGGGACGTAAAGGACCTCTTCAAGGAGAACTACAAACTACTGCTCAAAGAAATAAGAGAGGACACAAACAAATGGAAAAAGATTCCATCCTCATGGATAGGAAGAATCAATATTGTGAAAATGGCCATACTGCCCAAAGTAATTTATAGACTTGATGCTATTCTCATCAAACTACCATTGACATTCTTCACAGAATTAGAAAACACTACTAGCTGGGCGCGGTGGCTCACACCTATAATCCCAGCACTTTGGGAGGCTGAGGTGGGCAGATCACAAGGTCAGGAGTTTGAGACCAGCCTGGCCAACATGGTGAAACCCTGTCTCTACTAAAAAATACAAAAATTAGCCAGGCATGGTGGCACACACCTGCAGTTTCAGCTACTCGGGAAGCTGAGGCAGGAGAATTGCTTGAACCTGTGTTGCAGTGAGCCAAGATCATGCCACTCCAGCCTGGGCAACAGAACAAGACTCTACCTCAAAAACAAACAAACAAACAAACAAACAAACAAACCCCACTACTTTAAAGTTCATATGGAACCAGAAAAGAGCCCAAATAGCCAAGACAATCCCAAGCAAAAAGAACAAAGGTGGAGGCATCACACTACCTAGCTTCAAACTATACTATAAGGCTACAGTAACCAAAACAGCATGGTACTTATACAAAAACAGACACACAGAACAATGAAACAGAAGAGAGAACTCAGAAATAAGACCACACACCTACAACCATCTGATCTTTGACAAACCTGATGAAAATTTGCAATGGGGAATAGATTCTCTATTTAATAAATGGTGATGGTAGAACTGGCTAGCCATATGCAGAAAACTGAGACTGGACCCCTTCTATATTCGTCCCTTCTCACACTGCTATAAAGAATTTCCCTGAGATGGTAATTTATAAAGGAAACAGGTTTAATTGACTCACATTTCCATATGGCTATGGAGGCCTCAGGAAACTTACAATTATGGCAGAAGGGGAAGCAGGCACCTTCTTCACAAAGTGGCAGGAGAAAGAAGAGTGAGCAAAGGAGGAACTTGCCAGACACTTATAAAACCATCAGATCTCCTGACAACTCACTCGTATCACAAGAATAGCATGGGGGAAACCACTCCCATAATCCAATCGCTTCCCACCAGGTTCCTCCCTTAATACCTGGGGTTTACAATTCAAGATGAGATTTGCATAGGGACACAAAGCTAAACCATATTACCTTCCTTACACCTTGTACAAAAATTAACTCAGGATGGATTAAGACTTAAAGGTAAAACCCAAAACGATAAAAACCCTGAAAGAAAATCCAGGCAACACCATTCAGGATATAGGCATGGGGAAAGATTTCACAGTGAAAACTCCAAAAGCAATTGCAACAAATGCAAAAATTGACAAATAGGATCTAAACTAAAGAGCTTCTGCACAGCAAAAGAAACTATCATCAGAGTGAACAGACAACCTACAGAATAAGAGAAAATTTTTGCCTTCTGACAAAGGTCTAATATCCAGAGTCGACAAGGAACTTAAACAAGTTTACAAGAAACAACCAACCAACCCCATTAAAAAGTGAGCAAAGGACATGAACAGACACTTCTCAAAAAAAGACATTTATGCAGCCAACAAACATGAAAAAAAGCTCAACATCACTGATCATTAGAGAAATGCAAATCAAAACCATGAGATACCATCTCACATCAGTCAGAATGGCGATTATAGAAGTCAAGAAACAACAGATGCTGGCAAGGTTGCAGAGAAAAAGGAACACTTTTACACTATTGGTGGGAGAATAAATTAGTTCAACCATTGTGGAAGAAAGTGTGGTGATTCCTCAAAGATCTAGAGACAGAAATACCATTGGACCCAGCAATCCCTTTCCTGGATATAGACCCAAAAGTATATAAATCATTCTGCTATAAAAATACATGCACACTGGCTGAGCGTGGTGGCTCATTCCTGTAATCCCAGCACTTTGGGAGGCTGAGGTGGGCGGGTCACCTGAGGTCAGGAGTTCAAGACCAACCTGGCCAACATGGTGAAACCCTGTCTTTACAAAAATATAAAAATTAACTGGGCACGATGGCGGGTGCCTGTAATCCCAGCTACTTGGGAGGCTGAGGCAGAAGAATCACTTGAACCTGGGAGGCGGAGGTTGCAGTAAGCTGAGATCGCGCCATTACACTCTAGCCTGGGTGACAGAGCAAGACTCCATTTCAAAAAAAAAAAAAAAATCCACACATATGTTCAGTGCAGCACTGTTCACAACAACAAAGACATGGAATCAATCCAAATGCTCATCAATGATAAAGAAAATGTGGTACATATACACCATGGAATACTATACAGCCAAAAAAAGGAATGAGAATATGTCCTTGGCAGAGACATGGATGGAGCTAGAAGCTGTTACCCTCAGCAAACTAATGCAAGAAAAGAAAACCAAAAAGAAAACACCACATGTTCTCACTTACAAGTGGGAGCTGAACAATGAGAACACATGGACACATTGCAGGGAACAACACACACTGGGGCCTGTCAGAGGGGGAGTGGGAGGGAGAGCATCACGACCTTGGATTAGCCAAGTTTCTTAATTATAACGCCAAAGCACAAGAAACAAAAGAAAAAAACATAAATTGCACTTCATCAAAATTAAAAACTTTTGATGGAAGTTTTTCATCAAAGAACACTATCACAAAAGTGAAAAGACAACCCACACAATGGGAGAAAATATTGGCAAATAATAAGACTCTGATAAGAGTCCAGTATCCAAAATATATAAATAATTCTTACAACTCAAAGAAAACAACCTAACTGAAAAACGGCCAAAGGTTTGTGTGTTTTTCCCCTCCCAAATGTATCTTTTTTTTTTTTTTTTTTTTGAGATGGAGTCTCGCTCTGTCGCCCAGGCTGGAGTGCAGTGGTGCGATCTCGGCTCACTGCAAGCTCCGCCTACCGAGTTCACGCCATTCTCCTGCCTCAGCCTCCCGAGTAGCTGGGACTACAGGCACCCGCCACCACGCCCGGCTAATTTTTTGTATTTTCAGTAGAGACGGGGTTTCACCGTGTTAGCCAGGATGGTCTCGATATCCTGACCTCGTGATCTGCCCGCCTCGGCCTCCCAAAGTGCTGGGATTACAGGCGTGAGCCATCGCGCCCGGCCCCAAATGTATCTTTTATTTCAATATGTTTTTAGGAGGAGGTGGTGTTTGGTTACATGAATAAATTCTTCTTTGTTTTTTTTTGAGATGGAGTCTCGCTCTGTCGCCCAGGCTGGAGTGCAGTGGCACAATCTCGGCTCACTGCAACCTCCGCCTCCTGGGTTCACGTGATTCTCCTGCCTTAGCCTCGTGAATAGCGTGTCACCATGCCCAGCTAATTTTTATATTTTTAGTAGAGATGGGGTTTCACCATATGGGTGAGGCTGGTCTCGAACTCCTGACCTGTGATCCGCCTGCCTCGGCCTCCCAAAGTGTTGGGATTACAGGCGTGAGCCACTGCGTCCAGCCACGAATAAATTCTTTAGTGGAGATTTCTGAGATTTTGGTGCACCTATCACCCAAGCAGTGTACACTGTACCCAACGTGTAGTCTTTTATCCCTCACCCAGCCAAAGGTTTTGAACAGACATTTCTCCAAATAAAACACACAAATGGCCAAGAAACACATGAAAAGACGCTCAGCACCAGTAGTCATTATAAAAAATGCAAATTAAAACCGCAATGAGATAACACTGGGATGGCTGTAATCAAAAGGACAAATAATAACAAGCATTCGCAAAGATACGGAGAAACTGGAACCCTCATACTTTGCAGGTGGGAACGTAAAATGGTACAGCCACCGTGGAAAACAGTTTGGCAGTTCCTCAAAAAGCAAAACATAAAGTTATCATATGATCCAGCAATTCCTCTCCTAGGTATTCATCCCAAGACAACTGAAAATTTCTTTGCACAAAAACTTGTACAACGTTTTTAGCAGTATTATTTGTAATAGCCAAAAAAGTAGAAACAACCCAAATGTCCATCTACGAGTGAATGGATATACAAAACGGTATATCTATACAATGAAACATTACTCAGCCATAAAAAGGAATGAAGTATTGATACATGCTACAACATGGATGAACCTTGAAAATGTTATAAGTAAAAGAAGCCAGACACAAAAAGCCACATGTTGCATGATTCCATTTATAGGAAATGTCCAGAATGGGAAAATCTTTAGAGACAAAAAACAGATTAGTAGTTGCCAGACCACTAGGAAAGGGAGGAAATTGGAAGTTACATGGTATCTTTTTGAGGCAATAGAAAGTAATATAGAATTAGAAAGTAGAGGGTAAAGTCCTCTAAAGCTTTGCCTTATCAGAGCTCCTCTGTTCCTAGTGGCCAGAACAGAGAGGTGGAGCAGATCTGCAGCCCAGGGGTTCTGGTGGCCATGCCTGTCCCAGGGCCATGCAAGGCACAGGTGTTGCAAAAGAGAGAAACAAAGAAAGTAGTGACCTTTTAGCACAGTACTAAAAACCACTGAAATGTATACTCTAAGATAGTTTAAATGGTGAATTTTACATCATGTGGATTTTATCCGAATTAAAAATAAATTTTAAAACCACTGATAATCTCTCAGTCTGTAGTTCAAAAATCAGAAATTGGGCTGGGTTCTCTGCTCAGGATATCAAGGTATCAGTAGGGTGAGTTCTTGTCTTGAGGCTCCGAGGGAAATCTGCTTCCAAGCTCATCATTCTTGTCTGTAGCCAAATTCAGTTCCCTGCGGTTGTAGGATTAACATCCTACTTCCTTGCTGGCTGTCAACTCTTACCTCCTAGAGACCACCCACATTCCTTGATTCATGACTCTTTCTGCTTTCGATGTGTATCAGATCCTTGTGCTTCAAGTCTCTGATTTCTTCTTCTTAAACCAGCCATAAAGAAGCCTTTGCTCTTAGAAGGTTCATGTAATTAGATCAGGTCCAACCAGTTAATCTCCCTATCTCAAGGTGAACTGTGCCATATGATATAGCCCAATCAAGGGATTAACATCCATGAAATTCACAGTACTGAGCATTACACAGGGAGGTACACTAGTAGGGTGGGACATCTTGGTGGTCATCTTAGAATTCTGCCCCTACATAAACCACCACTGATAATCAAAGCCTAGTCCCACTGATTCACCAGAGGATGCAAAATGGTCATATTTTCATCCATTTTCATGTATCTTACCATGTATAAACTTTCATTTCTCTATAATGTATATTTAAAAATCATATGTGGCCGGGCGCGGTGGCTTGTAATCCCAGCACTTTGGGAGGCCGAGGCGGGCGGATCACGAGGTCAGGAGATCAAGACCACGGTGAAACCCCGTCTCTACTAAAAATACAAAAAAAAATTAGCCGGGCGTAGTGGCGGACGCCTGTAGTCCCAGCTACTCGGAGAGGCTGAGGCAGGAGAATGACGTGAACCCGGGAGGCGGAGCTTACAGTGAGCCGAGATCGCGCCACTGCACTTCAGCCTGGGCGACAGAGAGAGACTCCGTCTCAAAAAAAAAAAAAAAAAAAAAAAAAAAATCATATGTATTTTGGACAGGCGCGGTGGCTCATGCCTGTAATCCTAGCACTTTGGGAGGCAGAGGCAGGCAGATCACCTGAGGTCAGGAGTTCGAGACCAGCCTGACCAATATGGTGAAACCCTGTCTGTATTAAAAATAAAAATAAAAAAAAAAAATTAGCCAGGCTGGTGGCGGGCACCTGTAGTCCCAGCTACTCAGGAGGGTGAGGCATGAGAATCGCTTGAACCCAGGAGGCGGTGCTTGCAGTGAGCTGAGATTGCACCACTGCGCCCCAGCCTGGTGACAGAGTGAGACTCCGTCTCCCAAACAAAACAAAACAAAACAAAACAAAAATTTAGTTCCTTTTCCATGTATGTCCTTTGCCATTTTTTCTTTTCTTTTCTTGAGACAGTCTCGCTCTGTCGCCAGGCTGGAGTGCAGTGGCACATCTTGGCTCACTGCAACCTCCAACTCCTTGGTTCAAGAGATTCTCCTGCCTCAGCCTACCAAGTAGCTGGGATTATAGGCACGCGCCACCACACTCAGCTAATTTTTGTATTTTTAGTAGAGATGGGGGTTCTACCATGTTGGCCAAGCTGGTCTCGAACTCCTGACCTCGTGATCAGCCTGCCTCAGCCTCCCAAAGTGCTGGGATTACAGGCGTGAGCCACCGTGTCTGGCTTTTATTTTCAACTTTTATTTTAGATTTGGGGAGTACATGGGCAGGCATGTTACCCGGGTATATTGTATGATGCTGAGGTCTGGGGTGTGAAACGATCCTGTCACCTAGGTGCTGAGCAGTTTTTCAAACCCTGCCCCTAATTGCACTGCCCCTCAGTAGTCCCCAGGGTCTATTGTTGCCATCTTTATGTCCATGAGTAACCAATGTTTAGCTCCCACTTACAAGTGAGAACATGCAGTATTTGATTTTCTCTTCCTATGTTAATTTGCTTAGGATAACGGCCTCCAGTTGCATTCATATTGCTACAAAAAATGATTTCATTCTTTTTTTTATGGTTGTTTATATTCCATGGTGTATATGTACCACAGTCTTTATCCAATCCACCACTGACAGGCACCTAGGTTGATTCCATGTTGTTGTGATTTTGAATAATGGTGCTACGTACATGCGATTACGTGTCTTTTTAGTAGAACAATTTGTTTTCTTTGGGGTATATATCCAGTAATGGGATAGCTGGGTTGAACAGTAGTTCTGTTTTAATTTATTTGAGAAATCTCCAAACTGCTTTCCACAGTGACTAATTTATATTCTCACCAACAGTCTATGTGCATTCCCTTTTCTCCACGGGCCTTATCAACATCGGGTTTTGATGGTTTTGAGACAAGGTCTCACTCTATTGCCCAGGCTGGAGTGCAGTGGCATGATCAGAGCTCACTACAGCCTTGTCCTCCTGGGGTAAGGTGATCCTCTCACCTCAGCCTACCAGGTAGCTGAGACTACAGGTGTGGGCTGCCATGTCCAGCTAATATTTTGTATTTTGAGTAGAGACAGGGTTTTGCCATGCTGTCCAGACTGATCTCGAACTCCTGGGCTCAAGCATTCCACCTACCTCAGCCTCCCAAAGTGCTGGGAATACAGGCACGAGCCACCCATGCCCAGTCGTTTTTTGACTTTTTAAAAATAGCCATTCTGACTGATGTGAGATAGTATCTTATTGTGGTTTTGATTTGTGTTTCTCTGATGATTAGTGATGATAAACATTGCTTCATTTTTCTTGGCCACTTGTATGGCTTCTTTTGAGAAATATCTGTTCCTGTCTTTTGCCCACCTTTTTTTGTTTTTTTTTGAGACGGTCTGGCTCTATCACTCAGGCTGGGTGCAGTGGTGTGAAGACAGCTAACTGCAGCCTCAAACTCCTGGGCTCAAGAGATTCTCCTACCTCAGCTGCCCACGTATCTGGGACCACAAGCATGTGCCACCATACCTGGCTAATTTCTTTATTTTTTGTATAGACAGGGTCTCTCTTTGTTGCCCAAGCTGGTCTCAAACTCCTTTTGCCCATTTTTAATGGGGTTGTTTGTTTTTGGCTTGTTCAATGGTTTAAATTCCTTATAAATTCTGGATATTAGACCTTTGTCAGATGCACAGTTTGTGAATATATTCTCCCATTCCGTAGGTTGTCGGTTTACTCTGTTGTTTCTTTTGCTATGCAGAAGCTCTCTAGTTTAATTAGATCCTACTTGTCAATTTTTGTTTTTGTTGCAATTGCTTTCAAGACTTAGTCATATATTCTTTTGCAAGACTGTTATCCAGAATGGTGTTTCCTAGGTATTCTAGGATTCTTATAGTTTGAGGCCTTAGATTTAAATCTATAATTCATCTTAATTTTTGTACATGGTGATAGGTATGGGTCCATTTTCATTCTTCTACATGTGGCTAGCCAGCTATCCCAGCGCCATTTACTGGGCCTTTCACCATTGCTTGTTTTTCTCAATTTTGTCAAACATCAGATGGCTACAAGTATGTGGCTTTATTTCTAGGTTCTCTATTCTGTTCTATTGGTCTAAATTGTTTTCGTACCAGTACCATGCTGTTTTTGATACTGCTGCCTTATATTTGAAGTAATGTGATGCTTCCAACTTTGTTCTTTTTGCTTAGGATTGATTTGGCTATTTGGGCTCTTTTTCGGTTCCATATGAATTTTTACACAGTTTTTTCCAATTCTGTGAAAAATTCCATTGTAGTTTGATAGAAATAGTGTTGAATGTGTAGACTGCTTTGAGCAGTGTGGCTATTTTAATGATATCAATTCCTTCAATTCATGAGCATAGAATGTTTTTCCATTTGTTTGTGTCATCTATGATTTATTTTATCAGTGTTTTTTAGTTCTCCTTGTAGAGATGTTTCACCTCAATGGTTAGACGTATTTCCTAGGTATTGTGTGTGTGTGTGTGTGTGTGTGTGTGTGTGTGTGTGTAAATGGGACTGCTTTTTTTTTTTTTTTTTGAGACGGAGTCTCGCACTCTCACCCAGGCTGGAGTGCAGTGGCGCGATCTCGGCTCACTGCAAGCTCCGCCTCCCGGGTTCACGCCATTCTCCTGCCTCAGCCTCTCCGAGTAGCTGGGACTACAGGCGCCCGCCACCACACCCAGCTAATTTTTTGTATTTTTAGTAGAGACGGGGTTTCACCGTGGTCTCGATCTCCTGACCTCGTGATCCGCCCGCCTCGGCCTCCCAAAGTGCTGGGATTACAAGCGTGAGCCACCGCGCCCGGCCGGGACTGCTTTCTTGATGTGGCTCTCAGCTTGTATATTACTGGTATATTGAAATGGTACCAGTTTTTGAACGTCGATTTTGTATCCTGAAACCTTGCTAAAATTTTTTATAAATTCTAATAGCCTTTTGGTGGAGTCCTTAGGGACTTGTTCTTGTTCTTGTTTTTCTAGTTCTTCTAGGTGTGATGTTAGATCATTAATTTGAGATCTTTCTAACTTTTTGAGGTGGTGTTCAGTGCTACATATGTTCCTTTTAATACTGTTGCCACTGCATCCCAGATATTTTGGTATGTTGTGCCTCTGTTTCCATTTATTTCAAAGAATTTTTTAAATTTCTGCCTTGATTTCATTACTCAAATGTCATTTCATTACCCAAAAGTCATTCAAGAGCAAGTTGTTTAATTTCCATGCAATTGTGTGATTTTGAGAGATCTTCTTGGTACTTCTATGTTTATTCCACCGTGGTCCAAGAATATGGTTGGTATGATTTTGATTTTTTTGAATTTATTGAGACTTGCTTTACAGCCAAGCATGTGGTCAATCTTAGAGTATGTTCATGTGCAGATGAGAAGAATGTATATTCTGTGGTTGACAGATGGTGGCTGTGCCTGCCATTGGGGTCCTGTAGACATACCTACCACTCCACAGCAGGCACTCCAATCTCTAGCCTGAGACTAAAATGCCTATATAGCCGCATTGCCAGGTCACCAAGGAATTCCTGATTTTGTACACAACCAGATTTAAAATGGCATCCTGCTCTCAGGGTCTTGGAAAATATCTGCAGCTTTTCCCAGTGTCTTTCCCTCACAGTGTCTCCAAGATTTTCCCCAAGTTAGCTCCAGGGCTTGGGAGAAACAAAGTGCTTTCCTTCTACCTGGGTTGCTCAGATCCCCAGTGGAAAGGTGAGTCAGAGAGAGGGGTTCTCTACCCCTTTCACATACTTAGGCCTCACTCACTTTTATCAACTGGATGCCATCATGGGGGCTATTTGCCAGTGTTCTCCTCTCTGGGATTGAGGGTGTCCTTCACAATTCCATTGGATACTCATTTTCCTTTTTGAATTAAAGCTCACAGAGTTGATCTTTATGTGCTATCTTGCTATTTCCAGGTGGCTGAGGCATGCCAAAAGCCTCTAATCTGCCATCTTGGGGAAAAAGAAGCTGCTTTTGTTTTTAAGAAAAATTTTTTTCAAATTTTACTCTGATTTATCAAAAATATCTAAACTAGTCATTTTCAATCGTGGCTGCATGTTGGAATCACTTGGGAGCTAATATTCCTTGCCATTTTTCTATTGAGTGTTTAATCCTTTTCCTAGTGATTTATAGAAGCTTTTCATATACTAAAAAAAAAAAAAAACTGAACATATTTAAACTGTAAATACTTTCATCAGGTTATGTTTTGATTTCTTGTTATAAACTTTTAAATACATTTTAAATTTTAGATTTTTACATTTATAAAAATGTGAAGATAGTAAAGAGAATTTTCGCATACCCTGTACCCAGTTTCCTCTATAATGCCATCCAGAATTTAAAAAATAATTTTATGTAATAAAATGCATCAATATTTTATTTTTTAATTCTGGCCTTTGTCTTATGCTTAGAAGAGCAATCCCCATTTTTAGAGAATAAAGCATAATTCTCTCAGTTTTTTTCCTAATATTTTTATGGCTTAATTTTTTAATTTTAATTTTTAATTGTAGTAAAACACATATATAATTTACCATCTTAAAGTATACGGTTCAGTGGTATTAAGTATATTCACATTACTGCACAACCAACCTCCAGAATATTTTCATCTTGTAAAACTGAAACTATATCCATCAAACAACAACTCCCCATTTTCCCCTTCTCCATCCCCTATGATCCCCATCAACTTCCCCATCCCCTGTAATCCCCATCTACTTTTTTTTTTTTTTTTTTTTTTTTTTTTTTTTTTTTTGAGACGGAGTCTTGCTCTCTCCCCAGGCTGGAGTGCAGTGGCGCGATCTCGGCTCACTGCAAGCTCCGCCTCCCGGGTTCACGCCATTCTCCTGCCTCAGCCTCCCGAGTAGCTGGGACTACAGGCACCCGCCACCGCGCCCAGCTAATTTTTTGTATTTTTTTAGTAGAGAAGGGGTTTCACCGTGTTAGCCAGGATGGTCTCGATCTCCTGACCTCGTGATCCGCCCGCCTTGGCCTCCCAAAGTGCTGGGATTACAGGCTTGAGCCACCGCGCCCGGCCATCCCCATCTACTTTTAGCTTTTATGAATTTGACTACTCTAGATATTTTACACAAGTAGAATCATCCAGTACTTGTCTTTCTGTGACTGACTTATTTCATTAAGCATAATGTCCTCAAGGTTCTATAGCATGTGTCAGAATTTCCTTCCTTTTTGTGGCTGAAAAATATTCTATGCATAGTATATACATACTACATTCTGTTTATTCATTTATCTGTAGATGGATACCTTGGTTATTTCTACTTTCTAGCTACTGTGACTAATGCTGCTAAGAACATACATGTTGTAATACCTCTTTGAGACTCTATTCTCAACTCTTTTGGATATATACACAGAAGTGAAATTGTTGGAGAGTTTATCCTATGATACGGTGTGGCTGTGTCCCTACCCAAATCTCATCTTGAATTCCCATGTATTGTGGGAGGGATTTGGTAGGAGGTAACTGAATCATGGGGGCAGGTCTTTCCTATGCTGGTTTTATGATAGTGAATAAGTCTCACGAGATCTGATGGTTTTAAAAACAGGGGTTTCCCTGCACACGCTCTCTTTGCCTGCCACCATCCACATAAGATGTGACTTGCACCTCCTTGCTTTCCACCATGACTGTGAGGCCTCTCCAGCCACGTGGAACTGTAAGTCCATTAAACCTCTTTTTATTTATAAATCATCCATCCAGTCTGGGGTATGTCTTTATCAGCAGCGTGAAAATCATCCAGTATTTGTCTTTCTGTGATTGGACTAATACATCCTATTTTCAATTTTTTGAGGAACCATCAAGCTATTTTTTCGTAAAATGTCCATATTTTTATGTTATATCTTTACTCTATTTGGAATTTATTTTGGGATAATGTGAGGTAAAAAACAATGTTATTTTGTTCCAGATGGCTAGCCACAACAGGGAATACTATTCCATTTATTAGAAGTCTTCCTCTGTGTCCCTCGATAGAGTTTTTAGAGAGTTTTTTATTTATAGATTCAATATAATCTCCATCAAAATTCCAAGGGCACCTTCCACAGAAAAAGAAAAAAAATCCTAAAATTCATATGGAACCACAAAAGATTCTGAATAGCCTAAGCAATCTTGAGAAACAATTGAACAAAAAATCACTTCTTGATTTCCTACTATATGACAAAGCTACAGGAATACTGGCATAAAAATACACACATTCACCATGGAACACAATCAAGAGCCCAGAAATAAACCAACAAATACATGATTAATATTTGGCAAGGGTACCAAGAGTACAAAATGGGGAAAAGATAGTCTAGTCCCTCCAACAAATGGTGCTGGAAAAACTGAATAACCACATGCAGATGAATGAAACTGGACACCTATCTTATAACTACTCACAAAAATTAACTGGAAATGGACTAAAGATTTAAATGTAAGACCTGAAATGGTAAAACTCCTGGAAGAAAACAGAGGAAAAAACTTCCTTGACATTGGTCTTGGCAATGATTTTTGGGATATGACCAAAAGCACAGGCAACAAAAGCAGAAATAAACAAGTGGGAATACCTCAAACTAAAAAGCTTCTGCACAGAAAAGGAAACAAAATGAAAAGGCAGCCTACAAAAATGGGAGAAAATATTTGCAAATCATGTATCTCTTAAGGAGTTAATATCCTAAATATATAGGTACTCATCCAAAAGCAAAAACAATGCTTAATCAATGGAGAAAGGACCTAAGTATATATTTTTCCAAAGAATACATAAAAATGGCCAACAGGTACCTGAAAAGGTGCTCAACATCACTACTCATCAGGGAAATCAAATCACAACCACATTTGTTAGGATGTATTATCAAAAAGACAAAAAAAAAAAAAAAAAAAAAAGCCAGGGGTGGTAGCTAATGTCTGTAATCCCAGCACACTGGAAGGCCAAGGTAGGAGGATCACCTGAGGTCAAGAGTTCAAGATTAGCCAAGGTCAACACAGTGAGGCCCTGTCTTTAAAAAAAAAAAAAGGCTGGGCACAGTGGCTCATGTCTGTAATCCCAGCACTTTGGGAGGCCGAGGCGAGCAGATCACGAGGTCAGGAGTTCGAGACCAGCCTGGCCAACATGGTGAAACCCTGTCTCTACTAAAAATACAAAAAATTAGCCGGCGTGGTGGCAGGCACCTGTAATCCCAGCTACCCAGGAGGCTGGGGCAGGAGAATCGCTCAAGCCTGGGAGGCAGAGGTTGCAGTGAGCCAAGACTGCGCCACTGCACTCTAGCCTGGGCAACAGAGCAAGACTCCATCTCAAAAAAGAAAAAATAAAGAGACAAGAGATAGTAAGTGTTGGTGAGGATGTGGAGGAAAGGGAAGCCTCATCCACTGCTGGTGGGAATGTAAGTTGGTATAGCCATTAAAGAGAAGCTTGGAAGTTCCTCAAGAAATTAAAAATAGAACTACTTTATGATCCAGTAATCCAACTTCTGGATATACATCCAAAGGAAATGAAATCAGTATCTCAGAGAGTTATGTGCACTCCCATGTTTGTCACATTATTCACAAGAGCCAAGACATGGAAACAACATAAGCATCTGTCAACAGTGGAGGGATATAGTTGGTCCTTGAACTATATACATTGTGATATAGTTGATTCTTGAACAATGCAGGTGTTAGAAGCTCTGATCCTCTGTGCAGTCAAAAGTCCATGTAGAACTTTTGGTTACTCTAAAACTTTACTAAAATAGGCTAGTGTCGACTAAAAGCCTTAACAGATAACATAAAGAGTTGATTAACAAATATACGTTATATGTTGTATTACTTACTGTGTTCTTACAATAAAGTAGGCTAGAGAAAAGAGAAAATTAAGAAATCATAAGAAAGAGAAAATACATTTATAGTACGATATTTATCCTACTATATGTTTTCATTGTCTATTTACAAGATGAATCATCTGTCTGAAAGGGTGGGTAGCCAAGGTTGAAGACCTCAATCTACGGTACATATCAAGCAATTCAGCTTTTTCTGGTAACGTCATGGCTTTTCTGTTTCTTGGGAGCACTTCCAGCATCACTAGTGACACTTTGTATGGGTCCCATGGTGTTATTTAAGGTTTATGGTACAGCACTAAAGATGATGAAAAATATGTGAGAACCAAAAGATACTATTTTTTACTGTGATGTGCAATTTATTGGAGAAATGAACTGCTTTCATAGAGATGATTAGCACCACGTGGTATTTTAAGCAGATATTTGCAACATTTGACCTCACAATAGCAATAGGAGGTGGCTATGAAATTACAGTAGTACAGTAAGTATAGTTAATTTTATGCAGTTATGACTTAATACTGCATCATTGTTTACATTTCTCTCTACTGCAAATGGTGCCATGTAGGGTCTACAAATGCTTGTGTAAGTTTTGATAAATTTTAACTTTTTATAATAGATTTGTGTTAAGTTTTACAGTAGTAAATGATAAAGTAGACTAGTGTCTATATATATTTTATGCACTCATGACAGACTTAACTTTTCTTAATTTGTTGGTATTTCTAGGCTACAGGGTTCATCTGTTGAGTTTTTTCAATTTGTTGCAATTCTTCAAAAAATTTCAGGTTCAAACCCGTGTTGTTCAAAGGTATACTGTTTATGTGCATGTGTGTCTGTGTCTGTGTGTGTGTATATGATACGTAAAGATATCTTCAAAAATATATGATATATAAAGATATCTTTATAAGGACAGCTAATGTCATTTATTTTTTATCTACCCACAGTATATGGCCTTATCCATAGGCAATAAATGTTTGTTGAATTAAATTGAGTCCAAGTGTCTTTGTTTTTGTTCGTTCCTTCATTTGCTATAGTATATTTCAACAGTTAATTAACAATTAAAAGACAAAAACTAAGACAATTTCCACAATACCAGATTGTTACAAAATTGAAGGGAAGAGGATTACCATTTAATAATATTAATTCAGTGAATGTTTACTGTGTCAGATACTGGGATAAGCACTTTATATACATTATTTCATCTGATCCTCAAAGAATTCTATGGCTATACCCATTTTATAGATGAGAAAACAGAGGCTCAGATTTAACTAACTTGCCCAAGGTCACAGAGTTGTGTCTTTCTGACTCGAAAGCCTACATATGAAGTTTTAAACTATGTATCAGCGGTTCTCAAACTTCAGTACGCATAAAGATTACCCCAAAAGTGTGTTAAAATGTAGATTCCTGAGTCCTACTCCTGAAGATTCTGATTGAGTAGTTCTGGGATAAAGCCCATGAACTTGGATTTCTAACAATCCCCCTCAGGTAATATAGATACTGGTGGTCCATCAACCACACACTGAGTAGCAATGTACAATTCTCTCCCCTAGGCTACACTACTTTGCTTTTTAAGCTTTATGACAAATACTGTAGTCAGTACTTTTTAAAAAATCACTATGTTTTTGTAGGAAATAGACATGCTCATTATAAAGAAGTGTAAGCAATGCATACAAATACAAAGAAAAAAATCAATCACCCTGTTCACATCATTCTATACTCTCTGCTTGATCTCTATTAGGCTATGCCAATAAGGTGTGCTAGAGGGAGACTGGAAGGCTGGAGGAGAAAAATGAATATGCTCCTTCTGTTCCTCTCCATGGCACCCCTGGCCTGACGCCTACTCTCCTGCATTGGCGGTTTGTTTCAGTCATAGCAGTTGCGGTAAATCTAGTTTGTTGTATTTCCAACACTTGCAGAAACAGACTTCTGTGCCCCTCAGAGACACCTGCAGCAGGTGTCTGGGTCCCAGGCCTACAGGGCTGCTCTTCCAAAACCAGAGGTATTAATACCAGCTTCAACAGTATTCGTTTCTCAGAGATCTGAGTTTACACTCCACAGGGCCCCTCTTCTGAGTTTGTACAATTTAATAATTTCAGCCTCATTCCTTTGTTCCACAGCCTTAGGAATGGCAGCTAGTTCTCACAGCTGCTATCTCTGTGAAAACTTTAGCATCTTATTTTTGTTACTTAAATCTCTGTTAACAATACTTTATATTAAATTCTTTGTTAAAAATAACTGGTGTGGTTTCTGTTTCCTGACCAAATCCTAGTTGATTTACATTTCAAGTCCCATCAGCCAGAAGCTATCATTACTATTAACATCAATAAAGCTGTTAAAGTTTGTTAATTTAAAAAAGAGAGAGGCCGGGCATGCCTGTAATCCCAGCACTTTGGGAGGCCAAGGCGGGCAGATCACCTGAGGTCAGGAGTTTGAGACCAGCCTGGCCAACATGGTGAAACCCTGTCTCTACTAAAAATACAAAAATTAGCCGGGCATGGTGGTGGGTGCCTGTAATCCCAGCTACTCGGGAGGCTGAGACAGGAGAATCGCTTGAACCCGGGAGGCAGAGGTTGCAGTGAGCCGCCGAGATTGTGCCACTGCACTCCAGCCTGGGTGACGCTCTCAGAGCAAGACTCCTTCTCAAAAAAAAAAAAAAAAAGAGAGAGAGAAAAGTGGGGAAAAGATTCTGTAAAGCAGTCTTGTTCCATCATCTTAACTTAGAAGTCTGTTGGATACAACATCATGTTCTTTTCCTTAATCTTCATAAACCTATGAGGTAGGTGTGAAAGTAAAATAAATCTTGGAACCCCAAAATCAGTAAGCCAAGGGAAAGGTCAAGCTGAGAACTACGTAGCTAGGCAAACCTGCCTCCCATTCTGTTCCTAAATAAGATAGCAACAAAGATAAAAAAAACTACATACCTCCCTCATGATTTGCTCACAAGGAAGAGTTCTGTTGAATTTCACCCTGCCAATGTGAACTGATAGCTTATCTTCAAAGATGTGGGACAGAAAGTCATCCCTCTGCTCATCTGAGACAAATGCATATCTGATCGGTTTCTCTGCCCTGTTGTTTATGTAAAAATGGAGATTCACTGAGCCAGACTAAATTATGTATTCAGTGAAAGGCTGATCAAGGATTCAAAGGAATGCAAACTTTTGTCTCTTATCTGCCTGTGACCTGGACGCCTGCCTACCCCTCACCCCGCCGCTTCTTTTGGACCAAGCCAATATATCAGTATTAGTTGATGCCTCATGTCTACCTAAAATGTATAAAAGCAAGCTGTATCCCCACCATCTTGGGCTCAGGAACCCCTGAGGCTGTGTCATGGGTGCATCCTTAACCTTGGCAAAATAAACTTTCTAAATTGATTGAAATCTGTCTCAGATACTTTTGAGTTCACAAAGCAAATCATTCCCAATTTTTTAAAAGTTAAGAAAAATAAATGTAAAGCAGTCACACCATTGGTCAAAAGAAGCAATGAAATCTAAAACTAGGTTTTTGTTTTAAGTGTATAGTCGGGGATTTTTATTCACCTGGTTATATAACCATCATTACCATCTAATTCCTGAACATTATCATCATACCCAAAAGAAACTCTATTCCATCAACAGTCACTCCTCATTCCCCCACCCCCTGACAATTACTGATCTACATTTTTTTTTTTTTTTGGCGACAGTCTCGCTCTATCACCCAGGCAGGAGTGCAGTGGCACAATCTTGGCTCACTGCAACCTCCTCTGCCTTCCAGGTTCAGGTTCAAGCAATTTCCCTGCCTCAGCCTCCCGAGCAGCTGGGATTACAGGTGGCTGCCACCATGCTTGGCGAATTTTTGTATTTGTAATACAGACCTGGTTTCACCATGTTGGCCAGGCTGGTCTCAAACACCTGACCTCAAGTGATCCACCCGCTTCAACCTTAATCTACTTTCTATCTATGATATGCCTATTCTGGACATTTCATATAAATGGAATCATACAATATGTAGCTTTTTGTATACGGCTTCTTTCGTTTAGCATAACATTTTCAAGGTTTATCCATGTTGTAGCATGTATCAGTATTCCACTCCATTTTATGGCTGATTAACATTCCAATATATAAATATACCACATTTTGTTTATTCATTCACTAGCTGATGGACATTTCGGTTATTTCCACTTTTGGGGCTATTATGAATAATACTTCTATAAATATTCTTGTACAAGTTTTTTTTTTTTTTAACAAGTTTTTGTGTGAGCATGTTTTCAATCCTCTTGAGTATCTATCTAGAGGTGGAATCACTGGGTCATATAGCAATTTTATGTTTAACTCTGAGAAACTGCCAAACCGTTTTCCACAGCGGCTGCATCATTTTATATTTTCATCTGCAAGGTATGAGGGTTACAATCCACATCCTCACCAACATTTTTGTGTTTTTATTTTAATATAGCCTCCTAGTGAATGAATATAAAGTGATATCTCATTGTGGTTTTGATTTGCATTTCCATAATGACTAATGATACCAAGCATCTTTTTATGTACTTATGGACCATTTATATCTTTTCTTTGGAGAAATGTCTATTCAATCCTTTGGCCATTCATTTCTTAGGTTGTATTTTGTTGTGAATTGTAAAAATTCTTTATATATTCTGGATACTAAACTCTTAGCTACAAGATTTGCAAACATTTTCTTCCATCGTGCGGGTTGTCTATTTTTACTGACAGTATCCCCTGACACTCACAATTTTAAAATTTTGATGAAGTCCAATGTATCTATTTCTTCTTTGGTTAATTGAGTAAAACTAATGTTATCTACCTCTAAGATACTAGTTGCCTCCCTAAAATCTTATCCATACACTAAGTCTTCCTCAGTGACTCACAGAAGGCAAAAATGGAAACTTCTGGTTCAAATTAAAAGAACTTCTATATTTTAATTTTAATTTGATGTTATAATCCCACTTGGGAAGATGGTAAATAAAGAATTGACAGTAAGAGCCAGTGCTCTCCTCAAGGTCATTTTTTTTCAAATTTGATGGTTTGAATAAACCTATCACCAATTTATAATTATTCAGTAGTCCATATAAAATGAACTGATGATTGCAGATTAATAATTTGCATGCAGTTTTTCTATAACACCATATACCCACATATTGAACAGAGAAATGTGATGTCCTTGAATCTGAATACCTTGAGATGGTGATGATTCTGATATGGAAAAAGAATTAGCAATGGTCTCAGAAGTCAAATAATAAAGTGGTTATATAAATAAACGAAGGCGCCAAACTTCAAAGTCCTATCTTCCCTAACATGTCATGAGTATTTCATTTTAACAAAAGTATAAATAGAAAAAGGTAATTCTTAAAAATAAAACAATTATTAATAAATTAATCTCCAATCTCTAATCTAGGACATCTAAATTATTACTCATAGCATTCTTTTTTATTTTATAAGCGACTGGGTCTTGCTCTGTCACCCAGGCTGGAGTGCAGTGGCACCATCACAACTCACTGCAGCCTTGAATTCCTGGGTTCAAGCAATCTTACTACTTCAGCCTCTCAAAGTGCTGAGATTACAGGCATAAACCATCACATCCAGCCCACAGCATTCCTAAGACTACTGAACAACCATAATTTTACAATTAAAATGCTGTAATTTACAAATGGACAAAATGTACTCTTAATGGTATCTATCATCTTTGCTCACTTGTCAAGAATCAAATATTTGCTTATACTTACTATACAGCAAAATTCTGACGCTTGAAATCATTGAAATAACTTTTTCATTTTCAAGCAATCTGTGAGCAAAACCACCTAAAATTCTTTTTTGAACACTGAGTTCAAAAAACATGGTATTAATTTTATATTTAAGAATCTAACATTTCCCTCTATAAAACAAATCTTCACATTCCCACTGGTCTCCCACTTACCTCTTTGTGTTACTGAGGTCCATGGGGTTTAAGGTTGCTTAGAAAGGTAAAGCTTAGGAGAGTAGGTGGATGGTATTCACATGTGAAGATAACTATACAATAATACCTCTGATAATAAACTTCTTTCATGAATGAAGTCAGGCAAATTTTTAGCCAAAAAAACTCAGAAATCATGGGGAACAAAGCTGCAGATATTCATAAATATTATTCAGTAAACAGTTTATATTTGTCTTTTCCAACAAAATGGTGAAATCTCAGAGTTTTCTGCTTAAAAAATTTTTTTTGTTCATTGTTTTCTTTCTGTAGGAAGAAAACCATTTCTGTTCTCTTCACACCCACTCCTAATCAAAATAAGAATCTGCTGTAGGTTATTTACATTTATTGATTGACTGATTAAATATACCTAAAAGGGAATGTTGATCACATTACTTAAACGGAATGTGTATTTTAGACCTATTTCTGATGTTAATAGCAAACAGATAACTTAGAAGGCAGAAGACAGTGTTCTAAGTGGTTTATACATATTAACCAATTTAATCCTTCAAACAACTCCCTGAGATAAGTACCATTATTATTATCATTTTGCAGCTGAGGAAACTGATGCAGAGATGTTAAGTAACTTGCCAAGGACCATACAGCTAATAAATGGCAGAGCTGGGATAAAAACCTTGGCAGTTAGGCTCACAGTTACAATGCTGTACTGTTTCTCATTATTGCAGTTGGTACATCTATAGAGATTAGGAATAAAAAAGGAGATCTGAAATGATTCTTGACCATACTTTAAGGCTAATTTTGAAGTTAAACATGACTTAGACCTCTCGGGTTGCCTAAAACAAGAATGTCAGAAGACAGAACTGTATAATCTCCCCAGAAGGTAACTTCTCTACACACCTGGGAAAAGCAAACCAGGAAGACTAATGACTTGAAGTTACTGAAACCTCTTCATTAATGTTCATCAAATTGGATTTCAGAAACATTTGTTGAGCTTGTGGAAGTATAAAATAAATAAAAGTAGTAATTCCTCCCTGTAAGGATCTTATAACCTATAGGAAACAATATTTTTCTTTTGAAACTCAAGTTTAATGTGATAAACACTACGATAGAGATGAGCACAGTATACTGAGGGAACATAAGGAACTCCCACCTAATCTTGACTGAGTGGGGAGCTCAGGAAAACATCCTGGGAGATTTCAACTGAGCTGAAACTTTGAGGATGAGTATCGCCCAAAGGTGGGAGAAAAAGAGGGCATGTTTAGCAGAAGGGATAGAATATGCAAAGGAAGTTTTAAAGGCAGGAGAGACCATGACAACATTTAGAGAGGAAGTGTGAATACTGTAGGACTGGAGCATAAGAAATAGGGAAAGCACTTCATGGAGTGTGAAGAATAGAGGACTAAGTGGTAGACCTGGGCCAAATCAAAAAGAGTCAACATAAGAAAGTTTGATTTTTACTCTAAAGGTAATAGGAAACCACTGAATAATTTTACAAAAGAGAATAAGGTGACTCAATTGTGTTTGGGTACCACTATGGCAATGCAGCATAGTAGCTAAGATCTTGGGCCCTGGATTTTGAGTTCTGGCTTTGCTGCTTACTCACTGGGTAAACTTACGTATGTTACTTAAGCACATACTACTTCACCTCTCTGAACATCAATTCCTCAGCTGTAAACCAACAATAATAATATCTAATTCACAGATTTACTGAGAGGATTAAGCAAGAAGATACATTTAAAACACTCAGCAAAGTACTTGGTAAGCTATTCATCACTATCAGTAGCAATGTGGAAACGGATTAAGATGGACTAAGGCGGAAGCCATGAAACCAATGAGAGGGTTACTGAAATAATCAAAGGGATAAGCAAAACCTAAAATAAAGAAGCAGCTATGGAAAGGTCAAGAAGTCAATGGGTTCAAAACATTAAGGAGAGGCCCGGCGCAGTGGCTCACGCCTGTAATCCCAACACTTTGGGAGGCCGAGGTGGGCGGATCACCTGAGGTTAGGAGTTCGAGACCAGCCTGGCCAACATGGGGAAATCCCCCCTCTACTAAAAATACAAAAATTAGCCGGGCGTGGTAGCAAGTGCCTATAATCCCAGCTACTCTGGAGGCTGAGGCGGAGAATCGCTTGAACCTGGGAGGCAGAGGTTGCAGTGAGCCAAGATCATGCCACTGCACTCCAGCCTGGGAGACAGAGCAAGGCTCCATCTCAAAAAAAAAAAAAAAAAAAAAAAAAAAAAAAAAAAAAAAAATTAAGGAGACAGAAATTCTAGGACTTTGGGACAGTGTTGCATGGGAGTAGGGGATGGATAAAGATGGCCATGTTCCCCAAGAGAGGGAATATGGGAGAAAAAGCAACATGGACATCTCATGGATAGAAACATTTTATTCCACACATTAAAAACAAAATTCATTTATCTACCCCTCATTAGTCCATTCTTCCTTCATTAGCTGTAACACCACTCTCTCATGGTTTTTCTCCCACCTCACTGACTACTCTTTCACATTCTGCTTTTCAGGGTCTTTTTCTCCCCTTGTCTCTCAAATGTTAGTGTTTCCAAAGTTGGTATTCTCAACGCTTTTCTCTTTTTACTTCTCAATCTCTCTTGTGTGAGCTCATACGCTCCCAAGGCATTAATTAGTATTCATCTGTTTACTGATGACTTCCAGATCTCTACTTCTGGGTGTGACTACTCAACCCAGTTCTAAACCATATACATCCATTGTATACACTGGAATATCCCAGGAGGATACTCATTCAATGTGTCTAAAACCAAACTCACTTTCCTGCTAATCTGCCTAGCTCTTACATGGACCAATTTTAAAAACAAAAACAAAAAGTCCTTTCCTTCAGACTTTCTCTCACAGGGTCTTCCCCAACCCCCAATTTGTGACTGCATAAATTATGCTCCTTCTCCAATCTTAATCCAAATCCTCTATATTCATCCCATCAAGACAGTCTATATTTTCTTGTAAAGTCCATTTTTAGTAACTTTTATGACATTTCTGTACTATTCCATTCTAAAATACATCCTTATCCCTTCTATGTTATTTCTAACTCTGGTTAAAAGCACTGAAATAAATGCCCTCGACTTCCTTCTTCATCTCTAAATTTCTTTCTTTCTCCATTCTCTTTTTCTCCAAGACTAAACTTCCACGTGTATACCTGATGCTAATCTTGTTCCCTTAGCTGCAAAGACCTGATTTATGAGAACAGAAACCTTGTCCGTCTCATCTCCAGCTACTGGAATGATTGTATAGCACATGGTCTATATTTTTTAAACATGTATTGAATGCTTTATTAATTAATGAATTATTCTCTCTTTCTGGTGCCTTTCCAGTTTTTCCCCTCTCCTTCTACATTGGGTTCTTCTGTAAATCTACAAATATGTTTAAGTCTTTTTCCAATGAAGAAAAAAAAAAGACTCATATTTTCTCTTGACTCTCTTTTTAAGATATTTGATATATCTTTCTGTCTACCATCAAGCTTCTTTTAAGTTTTAAGCCACATCTTCATCATTTAATCTTTTACCACATTTTTTTTGTTTGTTTTTGTTTTGTTTTATTTTGAGACAGGGTCTTACTCTCTCACCTAGGCTGGAGTGCATTGGTGTGAACATGGCCCATTGCAGCCTCGACCTCCTGGGCTCAAGGGATCCTCCTACCTCAGCCTCCTGAGTAGCTGGGACTACAGGTGCATATCACCACTAATTTTTAAACTTTGTAGAGATGGGTTCTCCATATGTTGCCCGGGCTGGTGTCAAACTCCTGGGCTGAAGCGATGCTCTCGCCTGAGCCTCCCAAAGTGCTGGGATTACAGGCATGAGCCACCACACCTGGTCCCACGTTAATGTTCAACACTTTGAAATGTGGTTTCCTCCTAAAACTGCCTTCTCAAAATCACAAGAGACCTCCTAGACCCTTTCTCACATTTTTATCTCCTCTGATGCTTTCTGTACATCACTTAAGACAAAAGAACACTCACTGCTTCTTAGAACTCTTCTCCTTCCTTGATTCCCAAAAAGATGTCTTCCTTTATTTCCTATAAATAATCACAGCCCTTACCATGCTATTTGTAGCTATTTATTTGTCACTGTCCTGTACTAGACTTAACAATTTCTTGAAGACAGGTGTCGGTGTCGTACCTTTTTTTTTTTTTTTTTTTTGTGATAGGGTCTCACTCCAATTGCCCAGGTGGGAGTGGAATGGTGCGATCTCAGCTCACTGCAGCCTCAGCCTCCCAAGTAGCTAAGACCACGCCCAGCTAATTTGTTGTACTTTTAGTAGAGACAGGTTGTTGCCCAGGCTGTTCTTGAACTCCTGGAGTCAAGTAATCCACCTGCCTCGGCCTTCCAAGGTGCTGGGATTACAAGCGTGAGCCGCCGCGCCCAGCCAGGTGTCATACCTTAATCAGTGTATTCCCACTATATGGCACTGTGATTGCTCAATAAATATTTGTTGAATAAATGAATGAATATTGCCATCAGATCAATGCCTAAAAGAGTTCTAGGAGTACTGGAGAATGGGAGTGTTGGTTAAAATAACGATGACGGTTGACATTCTAAGGGAAAAGGGCAAGTAAAAGTAGTATGAGGGGCAATGCACTATTGGAAAGCAGCATAATTCACGTATTCACTCATTCATTCATTTGACATTTACTATGGGCAAGGCAAATAAGATAATCAAGACATAGTACCTGTCCTCATAGATCTGTCTTATAATCAAAAGCTGAAGGTTTGGGGGTGGAGTGTTAAGAACTGGTAGAAAATAGGAGTAAGATAACTGTGTCACTAAAGAGTAATTCTAAATCTAATGTTAAAATATAAGGACAGTTTGGAAGACCACAGCCAGCTGCTTCTGGTCTACTCACACCTTTGTAATCTAGGTCTATTAGTAGCATTTCTCAAACTTCAGTATGCATAAGGAGCACCTGGGGATCTTGTTAAAGATGCAGAAGTCCTGACTCTGTGGATCCCAGAAGTCCTGACTCTGTGGATCCCAGAAGTCCTGACTCTGTGGATCCCAGAAGTCCTGATTCCATAGATCCACGAATCTATGTTTTAATAATCATTCACAAGTGATTATGATGCTTTTGGTCTGCAGAGCATGCTACTGTAAAGTCCTCAGTCATTCATGGTTTAATTTTGCCATATCTGAGTTCTACCTATAATATTACTTTCTTAATAATTCATGTAATTGCTATGTGTGTGTTAATAATTCATTTAAATTGCTATATGTGTGTATTTATACACATATGTATCTTAGCCTTATCCTAAGCAAGGTATTTGGTGACTTTTTAAATACATATAAAATAAATACACAACCATTAAAAAGGTCTGTCTCTATTACATCAGCAGATTGAAACAGTTTGAAAAGCACTGCTCCAGAGTTTATGCCCTGCAAACACCACACCCTGCATGCAGTCTGATGATATAAATTATATTAAATAACAAAAAGTTCCAGGGCAATGAAGTTCAGCAGAATTGTGCTTCAGAAGAGTTCATCATAAAATAATCCAAAAATTTTTTAAATGAGTGTTCTAATTATTTATTACAAAATGACATTAAGAAAATTCTCCCCATAACATAAAATATTGACTTTTTATTTTAAAAAGTTTTGTCTTTTATTCTGGTACTTAACTCTCAGAATATTCTTGAGCTGACACTGGAGCCAACCGCAATAGCTAAGCCACAGAACTTAACAGCAGCTGGAACAAAATGAAGATTTATCTGTGTTCTTGACCCACAATAAAACACTCATCCATTTTATTTAGAATTAAATTTGATTAGGACTGATAATTCAGTTCAAAGGTATAAACTTGGTAGCTCTTTCTTCTTCTTTAACTCCAAAACAATTTATAATAGTAGGCAAAATTATACAGCAAAAATATCAGGGGAATAATTGTATCTCAGGAAGGTCTATTCCTTAAAGGCTTTGCAACTCGCAACCACAAACAGAAAAGACGATTAAAATATTTCACCAAATTAAAGGTTGTGCTGATATTAAGCCTTTAAAAACAATATTCTCTAAATTATGTTTTCTCTTAAATGGCTAAGAAAATCATTTCCTACCAAAATACTCTTGAGTGGATGTCTTTTGGATTGTGTGTCACAAGCCAGTTCTATACCTGTTTAATTTCTAGTCACATTGAACAAAAACAAAAATGAATGACTGTGGTCCTTCGTCTCTACATCACTTAAGTCAGCCAGAAATTTACCTTCCAACTTACTGATTTATAAAGCGCTTTACCCTGTTTACCCTGTTTGGATGACTACTGCAATCGCCTCCCTACTAGTCTCCCCTGCTTCAGCCTTTTCTCTACAGTCTATTCTCCACACAGCAGCTTAAGATGCCCTGTTTAAAATGCCAGATCACTCACTTCTATGCTCAAAACTCTGCAGACCTTTTCTCAGAGTAAAAGCCAAAGTCTTTTAAATGGCACACCAGGCCCTCTAATATACAATCATCCTATAGCCGACAGCATTAAGACTACTGAACGACTGTAACTTTACAATTAAAATGCTATCATTTAAAAATGGACAAAATGTACTCTTAATGGTATCTATCACCTTTGCTCACTTTTCAAGAATCAAGTAATTCTTGATCCTACCCCTTAGCCCCTGTCACAGGACTCTTTCCTTGCTCACTTTGCTGCAGCTACAATAGCTTCTTTGCTGTTGATTGTACACACTGGGCATATTCCAGACACAGAGGCTTTGCATTTGCTGTTGCTTCTCAGAGACTGCACTTCCCACGTGAATCCTATGGCCCTGCTCTACCACTTCCTTTAGGTCTTTGCTCAAATATCATCTTCCAGGTGAGCCCTTTCATGACCACCTTACATACAATCCATACTTCCCACCCCCAAACGTATTTCCTCTCCTCTTTTCCTCTTTTGTTGTCCACCATACCACCTACAATTTGACATTCTGTATCTACTGTTTGCCATTTGTTTATCCCACAAGAGGGTGAACTCCTTCTGGATGAAGATCGTCTATCTGCTTTGTTCACTGCTGTATCCCGGTAACAAGAACAGCGTCTAGCACATAGTAGATGTTCAATAAATATTTGCTTAACGAACAGTGAGTATTACTCCAACTCTAGAACTTTCGGTCTTAACCTTATTAAGAGCTAAAAGGCATACCCCAATTTCGGGGTGGCATTTGACTTTTGCGAACTTATATGCAGTATCTTTTGTTTGACATATGGTTCTCTCTGATTTTTCCTAGATAGTAGTAAGACGACAGGAAAATTCCTAACCAGTGTGCAAGAAAGAAAATCAATCATGCATAACACTGATTTTAGATAATATCTTATCCATAAACCAACAGAGAAAATGCCTTCTGAATTTGTAGCTTCTCCTCTTAAACCCAAGGAAAGCAAACTGAATATCTGTTGCCTTTGCCGGGGTGGGGGGCGAGAAGGGGGCCAGGAGAGACGTGAAAGCCCAGGAGCCCTTCTTCAACAGCATCGACTCTTGTGTACTCCAACTTACTTTTTTCGAGGGGGTGGGCATCGTTCGAGGTCTCTGCCAGGGGGTGTCTGTTTGTCACCCTTTGAGGTGCCTATTGTGCTGTGTCTTGAGAACAAGGAGTGGTGGGCGAGGAGGGGTAAGAAGGGATGCTGCTTGCGGCTCCAGCTGCCTCCGAACACAAAGTCGGGAGGCGAGGGATCCGCGCGGATGTCTCGGAGGCCAGCGGGGACCCGGGCCGCGCGCTCGGATCGCAGCCTCGGCCCCGGGGCGCGGGCGGGACGCGGGCTGCGCGGAGTTAGGCCCGGACAGAGCCCCATAGCCTCCCGGCGGCCGGGCACGGGGCCCCGCGCACCTCACTCACCCCGGTTCCCCCAATCCGGCACCCTTCTCGGTTACCTCGAACTCTCTTCAGCGAAATGGGATCCTTCTCCTGTTCTGCTGACATTACAGACCGCAAAGCATGACTCCCCCCCAGGCCGCGGGAATTCGGTCTCTTTGATGCTGCGGCGGCGGCTCCTCCTCCTCGCGGGGCCGCTGCGGCTGCGAGGCGAGCCTCGGAGCCGAGGCACGGCCGAGGGCGGTGGGGACGCGGGCCGACTTTGCAAAGTTTGGGAGGAGGACGAGGCCTCGGGGCGGCGGGGCTGCGTGCGGGCACCGGCGGGGCTCAGCGGCGGTGGCCGGGAGCGCGGCCTGGGGGCGGCCCCCCACCCGGGGCCGGCATGTGCTGAGGGCGAGTGCGCCGCCGCCGCCTCCTCCCACTCCTTCTTCTTCGCCGCCGCCGCCGCCTCAGGAGCCGCTGACAGGGGAGGCAGGAGGCTGGCGGCCCGGCCCTGGCGGCGCACTCACAGCGCCCTCTGAGGAGGAGGTCTGCTCTCTCGCCGCTCCCGAGTCGCAGACACAAAAGCCCCCAGACAGGAGCCGCCTGTAAAACCCGCTCTGGGGCGGGCGAGGGACGTGGCGCGGCCCCGCGGCTTCCCCGCCCTGAGCTCCCCAGCCCCGCGCGGGGACGGGCTTCGGGGGGCGGGGGCCGCTGCCTCGTCCCGCGGCGCCTCCCGCCACCGCCGCCTTCTCGCGCTCCGCCTCGGCCCAGCCCCCACGGCCCGCGCGCGCCTCTCGCTCCGCGCCGGGGCTCGCGGGCCCGCGGCTCTCGCAGCCCGGGCGGGCAGCGCGCGCCCAGGGGCCGCCCCGCCCCGCGCCCGGCGCTCCCTCGCCGCCCTCCAGGCCCGAGGACGCCCGACCCCGCGGCCGACGCTACCGGGCCCAGCTTTCGCAAGGAAAGGACATCTCCGAACTTCGTCGGAGGCCACAGCAGCAGGCACCTCGGCCTCGCAGCTAGGGATCGGAAAGATGAACGTACCATGCGAGGAAACTTTGTAAGCGGGAGCTGGAGGGTTCTCGGCGGGCATGTGGGGATCCAGATTCCCCGACTCCGTGTCCGCGTGGCCGTGGTGTGGACACCTGTTTGTGGAATGCCTCACTTGCTATTTTAACGACTTGACTCTTCAAGAAAGAGCGACGTAGAATAAATACCAGAAAGGACGGTGGGCAGGGCGGGGTGGGGGGGTGGGTAGAAGTTGTGACGCGGCCGGATCTCATTTAGACGTTAAATGTCAGGAGGAAACACCCCCGTGTGATTGTAAATTAGGTGTGATCACCGGTCCACAGTCTTCATTTGGGCTGTGTGACCGGAGGCGACTTAGGTAACCTCTCTGGGTCTCAGTTTTCTGGTCAATAAAAGGCAGTGGGGCTACATCTGGAAGGTCCCTTCTAGCTCTGACATTGTTTAACGTACTTCTACGAAATTGTTTTCCCTGTTGTTGTTTTTTTTGCTAGGTTTTGTGGTTATCCACTGGGCTTATTTTGATGTAAGAATCACCGAAAAGCACTCATGAAGCGTGGGAGGACATAGAACTAGCTACAGACAGGAGTCTCGTCCTTCCAGAGACAGACACCCAACTCATTCAGCTGCACAGTGTCACCGAGAACAGATGGAAACATGAAGCCAATGTACAGCCTCAACAGCTGCATACCAGACAATCGCCACAGCGGCTGATCGTCGTTAAAAGACACAGCGTGGCCCGAGGCAAACGTTACCCTTTATCTAATAAGGGTGGTGGAATGCTGGAATTCCTGATAAGAAGAGTCAGACTAGGACAGGCTAAGGGAAATATTCATACAGGAAGCACTCTGAGGAGAAGGTTCCTCCTAACTCGAATGTAAGCGCCATGCAGGCAGGAATTTTGACTGGTTCACTGCTGTATCCTCTGGTACCTAATAATGACTAACACATAGTAAGTGTCCGAGAAAATATTCATTGATGTATGAATAAACAGACTTGAAGTGGCCCTGGGACGACTGGGGTGGCAGGGCTTTGGTAAGTGTAATAAAGCCGAAGCAAATGGTGATATAATAAAGCAGATTGGGGGCCGGGCGCGGTGTAATCCCAGCACTTTGGGAGGCCGAGGCGGGCAGATCACGAAGTCAGGAGATCGAGACCATCCTGGCTAACACGGTGAAACCCCGTCTCTACTAAAAATACAAAAAAATTAGCCGGGCCTGGTGGCGGGAGCCTGTAGTCCCAGCTACTCGGGAGGCTGAGGCAGGAGAATGGCGTGAACCTGGGAGGCGGAGCTTGCAGTGAGCCGAGATCGCGCCAGTGCACTCCGGCCTGGGTGACAGAGCGAGACTCTGTCTCAAAAAAAATAAAAATAAAAATAAAGCAGATTGAATCTAATAGTCTATCTTATAGGGTGGTTGGAGGAAAATTTGAAAGCACTTTGTAAGTCAACAAAGAAATGAAGGCCAGGTGTGGTGGCTCACGCCTGTAAATCCCAACACTTTGGGAGGTTGAGGGGTGAGGATCATTTTAGCCCAGGAATTTGAGACCAGCCTGGGCAACAAAGCTAGACCCTTCTCTACAAAATAATTTTTAAAAATTAGCCAGGCGTGGTGGCACGGGCCTATAGTCCCAACTACTCAGGAAGCTGAGGCAAGAAGATCCCTTAAGCCCAGGAGTTCGAGGTTGCAGTGAGCGATGATTACACCACTACACTCTGGGTAACAGAGCAAGCAAGACCCTGTCCCCTCTCCAAAAAAATATGGAAATGACATGTTTTCATTTTATAACTCTTAGTGGAAGGAGAATAGTTCAGAAAAATCATTGCTAAGAGATTTTGAGTTCTTTATTGTAATTCCCTAAAGCTAGAGACTCAGAAATAGTATGAAAATCAAGAGAAATGAATTGGCTTCTTTTTAATGATTCATCAAGAATAAAAAGACCATCTTACCTGGGCATAGTCTTTTAGATCGACTTTACTCCCAAATCTTGTTGGCTTGCTTGCACATAGTCAGAATTACCTGGAGAGCATTCCAAAATTTCAGATTCCTAAGTCCCTCCCCAGATTTACTAGGGTCAGAATCTCTAGACGTCTGTTTTTAAAGGCTCTCTGGGTAATTCCAAAGCAATGAGCAGATTTGATGACTTGCATTTATCAGCCATTTGGTATAAAACATTGTCACCCAAAGATATACAGAGACTGAGACAATGGTTCCTGTCCTTAAGTTCACAGTTTAGGGGAGGAAGTAGAGGTTTAAGGTAACATGAACAATGCAAAATGCCAAGCACTGCAATAGACTACCGTGTCAGCAGAGGAGAGAAACCCTCAACTCAGCTTGGGAGGCAGGTAGCTGATGATGTTTTTAGGAGAGCCTTAAAAAGAACATATAGGAGGCTGGGCACAGTAGCTCACACCTGTAATCCCAGCACTTTGGGAGGCTGAGGTGAGTGGATCACGAGGTCAGGAGTTCAAGACTAGCCTGGCCAAGATGGTGAAACCCTGTCTCTACTAAAAACACACCAAAAAGCCAGGCATGGTGGTGGGTGCCTGTAATCCTAGCTACTCGGGAGGCTGAGGCAGAGAATTGCTTGAACCCAGGAGGCAGAGGTTATAGTCAGCCAAGATTGTGCCACTGCATTCCAGCCTGGGCGACAGAGCCAGACTCCATCTCCAAAAAAAAAAAAAACACACACACAAAAAATCAAATCCAATCTAGATGTTTGGAAGTTTTGCAAATTGGTTTGAATCCTTTCATGTTGTAATTGAAACTGCAGCCAGTTTAGCAACCTCTAGCCATCGGCCGCTCATATCCAGGAGTCTTTCGTTGACAAATATAGTGCTATCAAAAGCTCAAAGTTGAGGGCAATAACAACAGCAAACTTTGGAAGATGGTTTGTATGAGTCAGGATTCAATCAGGACATAAGGGGCACACAGTTTGAATGGAGAAAGTTTAATATAAAGGATTATTAACTATAGCAAGGGATTGAAGTAGTAAGGGATTAGTATGAAGTGAAGTGAGGGACAGTATGCAGTAAAGAGAACGCTAAAGTATTTGAGAAAAACAGATATAAGGAGCAGGCACTATCCTTAAAACTAAGATAAAGCACCTAAACAAGAAGTCCCCTTCCTCTCCAGGCTAAGATCCTGACCTTATTGGAGAGTGCACAGCTGCAGCTCACTGGATGCCAGAGAAGCTGCTGTGGTGCTACCTTCTGAGGGGAGTGCCAAAGGAAGATGCCCTGGGTGCTGCCGGCATTGCACAGCCTGGCACTGATGTTGCCAGCACTGCAGGACGTGGAAGGAGGCTATGAATGCTGCGGAAACCCCTTCAGAGGAACAACTGAAACAGAAAGGAAAGCAAAAGCCCCTTACTCTTATAATGTCTCTCAGCACCCTCTACTGACAAAGTTTAACATCATGCCAGCTGGCAAAGGCAAAATATTAATGAGTTCAGCTCCATTTTTGCAGAGCAGGCAAGGAAGGATAAATTTGGAGTTGAGAGGCAATAAGTGTATTATTGACACAACGACGGTGTGTACTTTAGCCTAGCAAAGCTCTATAAGGGACCTCATATCAATAAGCACATTTGGTTCTGGAATATACTACGTCATAAAATGGTGCCTCCCAAATATTTGCTGTCATGCCCTAAATACATGTTTATTTTCTATATTATGAAATATGGGACAAAGTTTTACTTCAAAATAGTTTTGATCTTATTCTCTTTAGCCTTTCTTTTTTTGAGACAGAGTTTCACTCTTGTCGCCCAGGTTGGAGTGCAATGGCATGATCTTGGCTCACTGCAACCTCCGCCTCCCAGGTTCAATTGATTCTCCTGCCTCAGCATCCCAAGTAGCTGGAATTACAGGTGCCCGCCACCACACCCAGCTAATTTTTGTATTTTTAGTAGAGATGGGATTTTGCCATAATGGCCAGGCTGGTCTTGAACTCCTGACCTCATGTGATACAACCACCTTGGCCTGCTGGGATTACAAGCATAAGCCACCAAGCCTGGCCCTCTTTAGCCTTTTATATCCCATCCATCATCAGATTCCACAAATTTTACCACCTGCATATTCTCAGATGTCTCCATTCTTCTCTACCCCAACTACCACCATCCAAATCTAGCCAAAATCATTTATTTCTTTTCTGGACTTATGCAATAATCACCCCAGTTTTCTCCACATTTTTTGTCCTCTGTTCAATTCATTTTCCACTTAGTAGCCAGACTGCTGTGTTTTTTTAACTTTTTATTTTGAAATAATTATGGCTTCAAAGGAGGTTATAAAGAAATGTGCAGGGAAGCCCTGTGCATCCTTCCCCCAGTTTACCCCAATTTTTTTTTTTCTGGAGACAGAATCTTGCTCTGTCGCCCAGACTGGAGTGCAGTGGCATGATCTTGGCTCACTGCAACCTCCACCTCCTGGGTTCCAGCAATTCTCCTGCCTCAGCCTCCTGAGTAGCTGAGACTATAGGCACACACTGCCACGCCTGGGTAATTTTTCATATTTTAGTAAATATGGGGTTTCACCATGTTGCCCCAGCTGGTCTCAAACTCCTGAGCTCAGGGAATCCACCCACCTTGGCCTCCCAAAGTACTAGGATTATAGGCGTGAACCACTGCCCCCAGCCACCTGATTTTAACATCATACAAAACTATAGCACAGTATCAAAACCAAGAAATGCACATTGGTACAATTCATAGAGTCTGTTCAAATTTCACTAGTTTTACATGCACTTGTGTGTGTCTATGTAGCACACAATCAAGATACTTAACTCTATCAGCACCACAAGACTCTAATGGCAAGGCTACCTTGTTAGCCCTTCATAGCCACACTCATCCACTCCCCCATCCTTAATTCCTAGCAACCCCTAATCAATTCTGCATTTTTATAATTATTTTATTTCATGAATGTTACACAAATGAAATCAGCAATATGTATTTTTGAGACTGGCTTTTTTTACACACAATGCAATTTCCTTGAGTTTCATCAAAGTTGTATGTGTCAAAATTTCATTCCTTTTTACTACTTCATAATATTCCATGTATGGAGGTATCACAGTTTAACACTTCTCTCGTTGAAGGACATTTGGGTAGTTTGTACTTTTTGGCTATTATAAACAGAGTTGTTATAAACATTCACTTACAAGTTCTTGTGTGAAAATAAGTCTGCATTTTTCTTTTTCCTTTCTTTTTTTCTTTTTCTTTCTTTCTTTCTTTCTTTCTTCTTTCTTTCTTTCTTCTTTCTTTCTTTCTTTTTCTTTTCTTTCCTTCTTTCTTTCTTTTTTCTTTCTTTCTTTCTATTTTTTGAGACAGGGCCTCCTGGTTGCTTAGGCTACAGTGCAGTGGCACCCAGGCTGGAGTGCAGTGATGTGAACACGGTTCACTGCAGCCCTGAACTCCTTGGCTCAAGGGCTCCTCTCACCCTAGTTTCCTGAGTAGCTGGGATTACAGGTGTGCACCACCATGCCCTGCTGATTTAAAAAAAAAATTTGTAGAGACAGAGTCTTGCCATGTTTCCCAGGGGGGTCTCAAACTCCTGGGCTCAACCAATCTTCCTGCCTCGGCCTTCCGAAGTGTTGGGATTACAGGTGTGAGCCACTGTGCCCAGCCCAAGTCTTCATTTTTCTAGGATAAATGACCAATAATACAATTGCTGGGTCATATGATAAGTCCATTTTTAGTTTTGAAAGGAACTTCCAAACTACTTTCTGGAGTGGAGAGTGCTTTTTTTAAATACACAAATCTCATCATGTCATTATTTTGCATAAAACTCTTCAATGCGTTTCCACTGTGGTATAATTAAGGCTTGATTTTTATTATTTTATTTTATTTTATTTTTTGAGACAGAGTTTTGCTCTTGTTGCTCAGGCTGGAGTGTAATGGCACGATCTCGGCTCACTGCCACCTCCGCCTCTCGGGTTCAAGTGATTCTCCTGCCTCCCAAGTAGCTGGGATTACAGGCATGCACCCCTTGCCCCGCTAATTTTGGTTTTTTTTTTTTTTGTATTTTTATTAGAGACAGGGCTTCTCCATGTTGGTCAGGCTGGTCTCGAACTCCTGACCTCAGGTGATCCACCCACCTCGGCCTCCCAAAGTGTTGAGATTACATGCACAAGCCACCGCGCCTGGCCAAGGCTTGATTTTTAAAAATATATACTGCAAGACTTTAATATAATTTCCACTGATTTCTCCAACCTCATTCTGTACCACTTCCCTTGCTCTTTATGCTCACTGGCCTTTTAAATTTGTCCTCAATTCATCATTAGTCTCCTGCCACGGCGGCTTTGCTAATGCTGTTTCGTTTTCCTGGGATGCTCTTCTTGCTGCTCTTAGTCTAATTAACTCAAACTCTACCTTTCATTCTTAACTCAAGCATTATTTCCTGAGGGAAACCTCTCTAGTCTAAGTCAGGTTCCTTTTTTCATCTTTCTTTCATCACGTCTCTCAGTTTGAAATTATATAGTAATTTCTGTGAATATCTGATTAAATCCTCTCTTCATCTCCAGATTAAAATTCATGTAAGCAAGAATTGTGTTAATTTTGCTCATTAATGCCTGGCATGTAGCAGGTGCTCAAAAATATTTTTTGAGTGAATGAATGAATGAATTGTACACTGGCAAATATTTCAGTGCCAAAGCATTCACATTCTATAATTTTATTTATCCATTATTCATTTAATATATATTAACCAGTAATCATGTTCCAGGTAGTTTGCTAAGCAATAGGTTACTATAGACAAATTTCAGATTCACACAAAATTTATATTAATGCATCCTGAAATACATGTTATTTCAGACAAAGACTTTCCAAATAGTTCTACTGGATAAATATCGAAAAATAAAAAAAAATTAATAGGATATTTGTAATTCTTTTAAAATATTAAGGAAGTTTCGCCTGGGCAACATGGTGAGACCCTGTAACTACGAAAGAAAAATTTATTTTATTTATTTATTTCTGGGGACAGAGCCTCACTCTGTCACTCAGGCTGGAGAGAAGTGGTGCCATCTCGCCTCACTGCAACCTCCGCCTCCTGGGTTCAAGTGATTCTCCTGCCTCAGCACCCCCAGCAGCTGGGACTACAGGTGCCCGCCACCACGCCCGGCTAATTTTTTGTAGTTTTGGTAGATATGGGGTTTCGCCATGTTCCCCGGGCTGGTCTCGAATTCCTGAGCTCAGGCAATCTGCCCAACTTGGCCTCCCAAAGTGCTGGGATTACAGGCATGAGCCGCTGAGCCCGGCCTAAAAAAATTTTTTAAAGATTAGCCGCGCGTGGTGGTGTGCACCTTTAGTCCCAGCTGCTTGGGAGACGGGTGGGAGGACGGCTTGAACCCAGGAAGTCGAGTCTGCCATGAGCTATGATTGTGCCTCTGCACTCCAGCCTGGGTAACAGAGTGAGAGACCTTGTCTCAATAAAACATAAATAAATAAAAATCAAATAAAAATTGAGAAAGTTTACAAGTCAAGAAAGGGACAAACGTAGCTCTCCATCTTGATCACTGTTTGTCATATGGACTTGACATAACCATCTGCAACCAATAACCAAAGACTTGAGTTTAATATTACCATCCTAAGAAGGTCCCTGGTATGTTTTCCTGGCAGCATGGTTTAAAATATTCATGGTTGCAACATCATATTATAAGGGACAGACCTCTAGTGATGCACCTGTCTGTAATCTTTGGTCCTAAAGGCTTAGTGAGTCATGTACTTCTTATGTGATAGCCGATGAAGCCAATATGGCAAAGTCATGTGGGATTTTTGCCTTGTTTTGCTCTGTTTTTTTACAGCAATGTGAAAAAAAGGCAGATTTTTTTTGGGATATGAATACTGCCAACATAGGCAGACTGCAACACTGTGGGTTGCCTGAGAAATTTTTTAAGAACGTGGGAATGAGCAAGATGTGTGCATATTTGTGAATGAAACACAGCAAGGCAGGACTACCTAAGAAACATGACAAGTCTTGGTGTTAAAACAACAAACTGTAAATATAGAACAATTGGCATTTTATAAAATCTTTTTCTTTTTTTCTTTTTTTTTTTTTTGAGACAGAGCCTTGCTCTTGTCGCTTAGGCTGGAGTGCAGTGGCACAATCTTGGCTCACTGCAACCTCCACCTCCCGGGTTCAAGCGATTCTCCTGCTTCAGCCTCCTGAGTAGCTGGGATTACAGGTGCCCACCACCATGCCTGGCTAATTTTTGTACTTTTAGTAGAGAGGGGTTTTGCCATGTTGGTCAGGCTGGGCTTGAACTTCTGGGCTCAGCTGATGCGTCCACCTCAGCCTCCCAAAGTGCTGGGATTACAAGCATGAGCTACCGTGCCCGGCCTATAAAATCTTTTAAGAGACAGAAAATGTGCCAATTTTAAGCCTTTTTGGTTTGTATGTGTGTTTGGAGGGAAACAGTGGGAACAGGAAGGCAAAACGATGACAACTTTGTACTGTAATATTCCTTTAAGTCTTTCTTTTTTGTACATTTGTGTATTTTATAAAGATATTTTCATACCACGAAATTCACTATTTTAATGTGTATCATTTTGTATCTAGTATTCTCACTTTTTAGTATATTTTTGTATATTCACAGAGTTGTGTAAACATTACCACTAGCTAATTCCAAACCATCTTAATCACCCCAGAAAGAAACCCTATACCAGTTAGCAGTCACTCGCTCTCTTTTTATTTCCTAGGCCCTGGAACTGCTACTCTCTGTCTCTATGAATTTGCCTATTCTGGACATTTCATTTAATAATAAATGAAATCACATATAGCCTTTTGCGACTGGCTACTTTCACTTAGAATAATGTTTTCAAGATTCCTCCATGTTCTTTTTTTTTTGAGACAGAGTCTCACTGTGTCACCCAGGTTGGAGTGCAGTGGCGCCATCTCGGCTCACTGCAAGCTCCGCCTCCCGGGTTCATGCCATTCTCCTGCCTCAGCCTCCCGAATAGCTGGGACTACAGGTGCCTGCCACCACGCCCGGCTAATTTTTTGTATTTTTAGTAGAGACGGGGTTTCACCGTGTTAGCCAGGGTGGTCTCGATCTCCTGACCTCGTGATCCACCCGCCTCGGCCTCCCAAAGTGCTGGGATTACAGGCGTGAGCTACCGTGCCCGGCCTCCATGTTCTATATGTATTAGTACTTCATTTCTTTTACGGGTCAATAATATTCCGTTGGATAGATATACCAGTAATTAACTTCTTAAATTTTTAAATTTTATTTTCAAACTCACAGAAGAGGTACAAGAAAAATAAAAAGAACTTAAGTATATCCTTCACTTGGATAAATAAATAAACATTTTGCTTCAATTACTTATTTGTTTGCCTTCTTTGTTTTCCTCCCTGTCTACACACTCACACTTTATTATTATTATTGCCATTGTTATTATTTTCTGAACAATTTTCTGAACCTTCATGCCTTTCTACTTCTAATAATTCAGTGTATATTTCCTAAGAACAAAATAGTCTCTTACACAGTCATAGAACAATAATCAAATTAAGGAAATTTAACACAAGTTAAAATATTTTTATCTAACATGCTGACCATATCTAAATTCATCAATAGTTTGAGTAATGTCATTGGATGTCAGTTTTTTTCTCCCTGATCAAAGATCCACGTTGTATTTAACTGTCGTGTTCTTTCTTTCATCTGGAATAGTCCCTCCATCTTCTCTTGTCATTCATGACACTGATATTTTTAGAATACAGGCCTGTCGTTATTATAGGGTGACACTCAGCTTGGATTTTTCTGATGTTTTCTCACGATTAGATTAAGGTTGATGCGTTCTAGGCAGGAATAATGCATAATAATGAAGCTTTGTCCTACTCAGTGCACCACATCAGGAGGCACATGATATCCATGTGTTTTATTATTGGTGATGTTAACTTTGATCACTTGGTTAATGTGATGTCCTCTATGTTTCTCTACTGTAAAGTTGTCATCACTATAAAGTTAATAAGTGCTCTCTGGGAAAAGACTTTGAAATATGATATATCCCATTCTGCATTAAACTTTCATCCACTATTTTTTTGCATCCTTTGATGATTCCTACCTGAATTAGTTATCAATATTATAGCTGCAAAATGGTCATTTCTAACTCTAGCATTCCTTTTACGTTTCTTATTTGGCATTCTACTTTCTCTTTTTCTCTCTCTATCAGAATGGATGTGTGCATTTATTATTTTATTCAGTGGGTTATAATTTATTACTTGTTATTCATTCTGATAATCAGTTTGTTCCAGAATTGGCCAGAAGGAGCCCCTTCAGCTGATGTTGGTGATCTTTTGAACATGTACCACAGTTTCTTGAGCTCTTCCTTACTTTCTGACACAACAAAATGGTCCAGGTTCCAATACTTTTCTCTGCTCCAGCCCTGGAATTAGCAATTTCCCCTAAGGAGTCCTGAGGACTAGTATTTAGAACACAAATTCTGGGTGCTTAGTGTGCTCATTACCACTGCAGCGTCACTAATTGTAGGCTTTTTCTGGGAAAAATGACAATTTCATATGGTTCAACTATATATATACTTATTTATTTACATGTATTTACATGCATATATAATGAATTCATATTATTCAATACATATAAATGCCTCTAATTCCAAATCAGTTTCACATGGTTCTTCCTTACCTTTCACCCTTCCACATTTTTATCTTTCTTTTCCCAGAGTTCCCATTTTTATTATGGCTTTTGTTATAAACAAAATGTGAAAGGACGTGTTTCATTTCTAATTTCAAAATTATATTAACATTATATGTAATTATAAGCATGTGTATACATGCACAGACAATTTGAGGGTATATGGTTATTCATTTAAATGAATTCTGATATTTTTAGAATATCAGAATATCAATATGCTTACAAAACTCTGTGAATATACTAGTTAGGCCCCTTACACAAAAATATCATCCTCATCCCATGTCATTCCACAATTGTGGCTTCATTCTTTTGGATTGTAAAATTGCTTTGGTGTTTAACAGTTATCTATTAAAATGTAAATTACCTAGCTCTAACAGCTTAATAATCAATTAATATTGAAAGGAATTAGTAGATGGCTTTGTGAGACTGAGCTGGAGGGTACTGAAGGTGAAGAAGGTTGACACAGAGAGGGGTGAGGATTGAAGGAAGTTAGGGAGGGTTGACTAGTACAAATGTTAACTTTTCATAGTTATAAATTTTCTTTTATGCATAAATTGATCATAATATAGGTTGAACATCCCTAATCCAAAAATCTGAAATCCAAAATGCTAAAAATCTGATACTTGTTGGGTGCTGACACCACAAGTGGAAAATTTCACACCTCAACTCACGTGATGGGTTGTAGTCAAAATTCAGGTACATAACACAGTTTATTTCTGTAGATAATGTGTTAAAAATATGTTTATAAGGGCTGGGTGCAGTAGCTCACACCTGTAATCCCAGCACTTTAGGAGGCCAAGGCAGGCGGATCACTTTCACTATGTTGGCCAGACCAGCCTGGCCAACATGGTGAAACCTTGTCTCTACTAAAATACAAACATTAGCTGGGCATGGTGGTGCACACCTGTAATCCCAGCTACTCAGGAGACTGAGTCAGGAGAATCACTTGAACCCAGGAGGCGGAAGAAGCAGTGAGCAGAGATTGTGCCACTGCACTCCAGCCTGGGGACAGAGCAAGACTCCATCTCAAAACAAAACAAAACAAAACAAAAAACTCTACACAATTATTGTAGGTCCCATCTCTAAGATCTCTCATTATGTATACGCAACGTTCCAAAAATTAAAAAAAAAAATCCCAAGCATTTTGGATAGCAGATACTTGACCTGTACGAATAGATATGTCAACACGGGCTATCTCTGTCTTTAAATAGTTCTTCAAATATACCCTTTGATAAATTTTATACTTTTCTCCATAAAAGTCTTGCATATTTGGTATGATATATTCTTAATTCTTAATTGTTGTTGGTATGGTAAATTATATCTTTTTGGTTGTTTGTTGCTGATATCTAGTAACTCTGTTACACTTTGTATTTTGATCTTATACCCAACTATCTTAACTTCTCTATTTGGAATGATAGTTTATCTATTCCTTGGATTTCTGATGTAGATAATCACACTATATGCATGTAATGACAATTTTGTTTCTTCCCTTGTAATTCTGCCCACAGACCCATATGATGCTCTCTAGCTTATCCAGTACATTGTTGAATGGGAGTGCAACAGCAAGCATCTTAGACTTTACCCTAACTTAAGTATGTTTGCTATAGGTATTTGGTGGACATTTTATCAGGTTAAAATATGTGCTTAGTTTGCCCAGAGATTTTTCTTTTTTAAAATAATGAATACCGGCCAGGGGCAGTGATTCAAGACTATAATCCCAGTATTTTGGGAGGCCAAGGTGGGATGATGGCTTGAGCCCAGAGACCAGACTGGGCAACAAAGTGAGACCCCGTGTCTACAAAAAATTTAAAAATTAGCTGGACATGGTGGTGTGGGCCTGTAGTCCCAACTCTCTGGGAGGCTGAGGTGAGAGGATCACTTGAGCCTGGGAGGCAGAGGTTGCAGTGAGCCATCATTGTGCCACTGTACTCCAGTCTGGGCAACAAAGTGAGATCTTGTTGCACTCCAGTCTGGGCAACAAAGCAAGACCTTGTATAATAATAGTAATAATAGATAATAGTACAATTTTATCAAATTATTTCCTACTTCTATTTATTTATTTGAGACAGAGTCTTGCTCTGTTACCCAGGCTGGAGTGCAATGGCACAATCTCGGCTCACTGCAACCTCTGTCTCCCAGGTTCAAGCCATTCTTCTGCCTCAGCCTCCCAAGTAGCTGGGATTACAGGGTTCTGTCGCCATGCCCAGCTAATTTTTTGTATTTTTAGTAGAGACGGCATTTCGCCATGTTGGTCAGGCTGGTCTCGAACTCCTGACCTCAAGAGATCCAGCCTCCCAAAGTGCTGGGATTATAGGCATGAGTCACCGTGCCCAGCCCCTACTTCTTTTTAAACATTCATATTGTTTTTATTATTGGATTACATTAATGAAATTTCTGATGTCAAAACACCCTTTATTTCCTGGATAAATAATACTTGGTAATACTTTATTTTCACATGCTAATATTATATTTAGGACTAATATTGTATTTATGATCATAAGTGAAATTAGTCTATAATTTATCTTTACTGTTTTTTGTCCATTGTTGGTATTAACTGTACCGTCTTAAAATAGTGTGTCAAGATTTTCTTTCTTTTTCTATTTTTTGTAACAGTTTATATAAAATAGACAATATTTGTGTTTTAAAGATTTGCGATTTGTTAGAAATTGCTGTTAAATGGCCAGGTGCTGTGGCTCATGCTTATAATCCCAGCACTTTGGGAGGCTGAGGTGGGAGGATCACTTCAGGCCGGGAGCTCAAGACTAGCCTGGACTAGTCTCTTCTTAAAAGAATAAGATCTTAACAATAACAAGTTTTGAAACTGAGACAGTAATATATAGCCTACCAACCAAAAAAAGCCCAAGACCAGGTGGCTTCACAGCTGAATTCTACCAGAGGTAAAAAGAGGAGCTGGTACCATTCCTTCTTAAACTACTCCAAACTATTGAAAAGGAGGGACTCCTCCCTAACTCATTTTATGAAGCCAGTTTCATCCTGAAGCCAAAACCTGGCAGAGACACAACAAAAAAAGAAAACTTCAGGCCAATATACCTGATGAACATCGATGAAAATCCTCAATAAAATACTGGCAAACCAAATCCAGCAGCACATCAAAAAGTTTATCCACCATGATCAAGTCAGCTTCATTCCCGGGGATGCAAGTCTGGTTGAACATATGCAAATCAAAAAACGTAATCCATCACATAAACAGAACCAACGACAAAAACCACATGATTATCTCAACAGATGCAGAAAGGCCTTCGATAAAATTCAACATCACTTCATGTTAAAAACTCTCAGTAAAACTAGGTATTGATGGAACATATCTCAAAATAAGAAGAGCTATTTATGACAAACCCACAGCCAATACCGATTGCAATACCTATTGACATTTTTTTTTTTTTTTTTTTGAGACCACTCTGTCGCCTGGGCTGGAGTGCAGTGGCATGATCTCGGCTCACTGCAAGCTCCATCTCCCCGGTTCATGCCATTCTCCTGCCTCAGCCTCCTGAGTAGCTGGGACTACAGGCGCCCACCACCACGTCTGGCTAATGTTTTGTATTTTTAGTAGATAGTTTTTGTATTTTTAGTAGATAGTTTTGTATTTTTAGTAGACCGTTTCACCATCTTGGCCAGGCGGGTCTCGATCTCCTGACCTTGTGATCCATTTGCGTCAGCCTTCCAAAGTGCTGGGATTACAGGCATAAGCCACTGCACCTGGCCTCAATTAGGATAATATTTTTGAGGTCATACATGTTGCAGCATGTATCAGAACTTCATTTCTTTTTATGGCTGAATAATATTCCATTGTATGGATATACCACATTTTCTTTATCCATTAATCTATTGATAAATACCTGAGTTGCTTCTACCTTTTGGTTATTTGTGTATATACCTAAGAGTTGAATTGCTGGGTCATATGGTAAGTATTTATTTACATTTTTGAGGAACCTAAACTGTTTTCCACTGTGGTACACCATCTTACATTTCCATAAGCAATGTATGTTGGCACATTCTTACCAACACACTTATTTTTCTTTTCTTTTTAAAAAATTATAGCCCTCCTAGTGAATGTGAAATGGTATTTCATTATAGTTTTGTATTTCCCTAATAATTAAGCATGTTGAGCATCTTTTCATGTGTTTATTGGCCGTTTGTATATCTTCTTTGAAAAAATTTTAATTCAACTTCTTTGCCCTTTTTTCAGTTGGGTTGTTGGTGTTTTTGTTGTTGAGTTTTAGAAGTTCTTTATATACTTAAGATATTAAACCATTATCCTATATGATTTGCTATTTCTCCCATTTTGTAGATTTGTCTTATTTTCTTGATGGTATCATTTGATGCATGTAAGTTTTTAATTTTGATTAAGTCCAATTTGTCTTTCTTACTTTGGTTGCTTGTCCTTTTGGTGTCAGGTTTTAGAACCCATTGCCACATCTAAGATCATGAAGATTTATCCCTATATTTTCTTCTAAGAGTTTTATGGTTTTAGGTTTTACATTTAGGTGTTGATCCATTTGAGTTAATTTTAGTACATGGTGTGAGGTAGTGGGTCTAACTTCATTCTTTTTTATTTTTTTGATAGAGACAGGGTCTCACTCTGTTGCCCAGGCTGGAGTGCAGTTGTGCAATCATAGCACACTGTAACTTCAAACTCCTGGGCTCAAACAATCCTCCCACCTCAGCCTTCCAAGTAGCTAGGACTACAGGTATGTGCCAGCACATCTGGTCATTTTTGTAAAATGTTTTTGTAGAGAAAGGGGTCTTTCTATGTTGCCCAGGCTAGTCTTGAACTCCTGGCCTCAAGTGATCCTCCCACCTCAATTAATTTTATTCTTTTGCATGTGAAAATCCAGTTGTCTGGCACCATTTATTGAAGAAACTGTTATTTCCCCATTGAATAGACTTTACACTCTTGTCAAAAATCAATTGGCCATAGATACATGGGTTCATTTCTGGTCTCTCAATTCTATTCCATTGGTCTGTAGGTCTATCCTGTTGCCATTACCACACTGTTTTGATCACTTTAGCTCTGTAGTAAGTTTTCAAGTTGGAAAGCGTGAGTTCTCTGACTTTGTTCTTTTTCAAGATTGTTTAGGCTATTTGGGGTCCCTTCCAATTCCATATCAATTTGAGGACTGGCTTTTCTATTTCCATAAAAAAAAAAAAGCTGTTGGAATTTTGATAGGGATTGCAATGAAATCTTTTTTTTTTTTTTTTTTTTTTTTTTGAGATGGAGTCTCACTCTGTCACCCAGGCTGGAGTGCAGTAGCGCAATCTCGGCTCACTGCAAGCTCCGCCTTCTGGGTTCATGTCATTCTCCTGCCTCAGCCTCCCAAGTAGCTGGGACTATGGGCACTCACCACCACGCCTGGCTAAATTTTTGTATTTTCAGTAGAGTCGGGGTTTCACCGTGTTAGCCAGGATGGTCTCGGTCTCCTGGCCTCGTGATCCGCCTGCCTCGGCCTCCCAAAGTGCTGGGATTACAGGCGTGAGCCACTGCGCCCAGCAATGAAATCTCAATACTCTTATGTTTTCCTATACATAAACATAGTATATCTTTCCATTTATTTAAGTCTTTAATTTCTGCCAGCAATGTTTTGTAGTCTATAGCGTGCAATTTAACCAAGTCACTTCCTTGGTTAAATTTATGCTTAGGTATTTAATTCTCTTAGATGCTATTGTAAATGAGATTGCTTTCTTAATTTCCTTTTCAGATTGTTCATTCCAAGTTTATAGAAATGGGACTGAGTTTTGTCTGTTGATCTTGTTCCCTGCAACTTTGTTCAATTCCTGGGCATTATGTTTTTAAGTGTATGTATTGCAAACAACCTATAGCAAGATTTTTTTAATCCAATCTTTAAAGTGGCAGTATTTTACTTTTTTTGTAACTACAGATATTAATTGTACTTTTCCTACCACATTACTTTTTCCTTTTTTCTTGGGATTATTTTTGCTTCTTTAACTTCTTTCCTGTCTTCTATTTTTTTTTTTTTTTTCCACTTTTGAGGCAGAGTCTCACTCTGTCATCACCCAGGCTGGAGTGCAATGGTGCAATCTCGCCTCACTGCAACCTCCGCCTCTCAGGTTTAAGCAATTCTCTTGCCTCAGCCTCCTGAGTAGCTGGAATTACAGGTGCTTGCCATTATGCCTGGCTAATTTTTGTATTTTTAGTAGAGACGGGGTTTCACCATGTTGGCCAGGCTGATCTTGAACTCCTGAGCTCAAGTGATGTGCCCGCCTCAGCCTCTCAAAGTGCTGGGATTACAGGCATGAGCCACCATGCCCGTCCCTGCATTTTTTTTTTTCTTTTTTTTGATACACAGTCCCACTCTGTCGCCCAGGCTGGTGAGCAGTGGCACAATCTCGGCTCACTGCAACCTCAGCCTCCTGAGTTCAAGTCATTCTCCTGCCTCAGCCTCCCGAGTAGCTGGGACTACAGGAGTGCGCCACCAATGCCCAGCTAATTTTTGTGTTTTCAGTAGAGACAGGGTTTCACCATGTTGGCCAGGTTGGTCTTGAACTCCTGACCTCGTGATCTGCCCGCCTCAGCCTCCTAAAGTGCTGGGATTAGAGGTGTGAGCCACCGTGCCTGGCCCACTTTCTTGCTTCTTTTATTGCCAATAAGAAATTTTCTTAGTGCAATCTATATCTTTTTTTTTTTTCTTTGTCTAGCTACCTTTAAGTTCTTACCTTGTCTTTCTTGTTCTACAGTTTCACTATAATGTGGCTTGGTATAGACTTACTTTCGTATTTCTACATTGAGGTTTGTGCTTCCTGAATCTGAGGAGGTATGGCTTTCATCATGTAGTAATTTTCCCTTTGAATATGACTTGTTCTTCATTCTCTTTAGTCTTTCATTTTAAAACAGCTGGCTTATATCTTTTTATCTGTTTTATATTCTCCATGTTTCTCTCTGTGTGCTGCATTCTAGCTAATTTCCTCATAGCTATCTTCCAGTTTTAGAATATTCTTTGGCTGTTTGATAAATTATTTAACAGAGTTTCAAAAGTTCAAAAATTGTATTTTTTTTATTTCTGGAAATTCCATTCATTTATTTTTCTAACTTACTTGTTTTTTATGTAGTTTTTCCCTTCTCATGTTTCAATTCCTTCTTTGATGCTCTCCGCAGTCATCAGAATATCATTTCGAAATGTTACTGCTCTGTTTTTCAGTCCCCATTTCATTCTCAGTCCTAGAGATTTTTTTTTTAAAATAAGAATTCAACTATGTTAAAAAGAAACTTTTTTGGGGTCACATTTTATCTGTTATTTCTAGATGGTTTCAGTGGGAAGATTTTCAGGATTTTCTTACCATTTTAAAATTTTAATACTAAAAAAAATTTATCCTGATTTAGAACTGTGACTATCTGGGCAAGTCCATACCTTTTGGGCTACTTACTATTTAACTCCTGAGGTGAGCAACCATCTACTGGGATGGGAACATTGTTATTTCTTTGTTGTTATTAAATAGTAAATGTCAGATGAAAGCAATTCTTAGATACCTTAAATAGGTTCTATCCCTACTTCTTGGAGTGGATTCTATAGTCATCCCAACCAATGATGTGAAAGCCATCCTCCTATAAATGGAAAGTTTTCATTCTCTATTCCCCCAAAAGAAAACTGAAGAATAAAAGAAAACATGGGTTTGTCTTTTTAACTAAGGAAAACTTTTATTTAAATTGTGCAATCAATCAGTATTTAGACAGCAGTTTCATAAACATTTTGGCATTTAAACTTTTATTCATTTTTGGCATGACCTATAGGGTAGTATATAAACTACCCAGGGGGGTGGGGGGAAGTACTAAGCAATATTTACTATGATACTAGAAAAAAAAAACAAATCTACATTATTAAACAAATATGTTTTAAGAAGACATTAAAAAGATACATTCAAAATCAAGGCAAACATTGCTTTCTTCGTGCAATGGCATTCACAGAGCCGATCCCCTGAGTCAAGTATAAAATTAATATAGCTCAGCTCTATAGTCCATTAGCAAGTCTACAAATGCTGCCCTTACAAGAAAATGGTATACGGAGTGAAAGGATCCAGAACACCCATAATACAAAATAATTTAACTGGCTCCCACACTTTCATTTAATTCACATCTTTGAAGAAAATAGAAAAAAAAATCATACACACAGACATAAAATTTTGTCCAACAACAGCAACAAGCAGACACATTTTCTTACCATATGTCCTCTACTCTACTGCTAGGCTAAGGTAATGTGTGTGTATTCAGGCTTTGCAATTTCCTATTAACAGGCTCCAGTTGCTAATCATCAGTAATAATTTTCATTTGCAAACAAAATAGATATCCAGAATGTGATAACAGGAAACAGAATATTTTAAGGTCAAGATTTGTAATATTTTTCTTGTTTTTAAAGGCAGTTCCATAGAAAAAATAAACTTCCGTAACATAAATGTTTTTTTAAGCTGTAAGTCAAGACTATGTCTATATACCATGAACTACTTACAAGCTATGAACTTAAGGAAATCTGCAAAGCTGTTCAGAATTGTATATGGATAAGAAAAAAGGGAAAATATTTCCTCTAAAAAAAGAAGCCAATCATGTAATTCTTCCCAACAAACCCTACATATGAACTCGAATAAACCAGAATCAGGTGCCAGTATGTGTTGCCCTATGTAAAATTCATTCATTTGGAATAGTTTGCAGAAATACTAAAACACTCCATAATCTTGAAAAAGATCTTTTAGAGAAAAATCCTAAATATGTACTTTTCTCCTCACCCATTTATCCTGCTGGACAGATCTGATCCTCCCTTTAACTCTTTAAAAGCCAACATACATACATATATATACATATAAACTTAAATTGGAGTAAGATGACTTCAAATTTAGTACTTCAAAAGTACAGTCAATTCCCATTTTCTCTCATGAATTTATCCACCTAACATACGAGTGTTTCCATTTCAGCTATATCTTTTACCAAGCACTTTCTTCTATTGGTTTTTGGTATGTGTACAGGAGATGCAAACATTTTTCATTTCAACAAAGGCAAAATATAATTGCAAAGGCTGACTTGTAAAGAAAGAGTCTGTAAGATCTTTCACAGCCTCATAAAAATGAGTTTCAGATTAGATTATTTACACTTGAATTTTCTTTTAAATTTTTCAAAGTACTATTGTTCATTTTGCACAGAAAATTATCCTCATTTCATGGATGGAGAAGGAACAGAAACAGGTTAAGATTTTTCTACCAAACGATTCTCAAAATTGTCAAGATAGAACTTAGGTGCTCCAAAGCCTAACTTATACTTGTTCTGTTTTATGACTCTCCATTAACTTGCTCTCTCCTACATCAATGCAAATAATAAATTAGTTTATATTCATAAAAAATCATGGATTCTTCAGACCTAACAAGAAAGGATTACTGTTTACACACCTGGCCTTTTCAAGTCAATGAATTCCTGTTTGGAATATGGGAGCTACAGAAAATTACAAAAGATAAAATGCAATTCCGAAGACATTGTCAAATAAGGAAATGCTTGACTAGAAAAGGACTCTAGAAACCATGCCTACCTTATTTCTAACGTAACTCTAAGCACAAACAGCCTTCAGACACAATTTTAGCTGAGATAAATGGAAGGTTTTGGAGGAGAGAAATTAGGAGATGATAAGGGATGAGTTACAGCTGCCTAACTCCCTCCTGTGAGTAAGTGGATTTAAATGAGGTAGTCTTCTCTTTTTTGATTGGTTATTACTCTGTAGAAAGGTTATTCTGACACAACCTGGCCTTTGTGGATACAAAGAAATAAAAGTTGTGTCTGATCACACTATGGAAGGCACTATGACCCTGGGTGGTTAAATAGCTTTTTTTTTTTTTTTTTTTTTAGCTGAGACAATGTATCATAGTCCTATACACTTTTGAGTAAGGATTAACTAACTAGGGTTGTATCTTGCCTAAATCACTCACTAGCTGTGACTTTTGGCAAGACATCAGGAACCTGTTTTCCTAATCCCTAAAATGGGGATAATACTTGCTTTGCAGAATGTAGCAGCAGTTTGCAGAGATGAACCATGTGCTTGGCACACTGTAGATGCTCAAGAAATGGCATCATATTACTTCCTAGAGTCGGGGAGAAGTTGTAAAATGACCAGCTTTCTTATGCTTACTTGGAGTATTATTCTGGCCTTTCTCATAATGCAGACAGCTTTATCGATTTAGTTAAGAAATGCTGAAAATTGGGGTGGAATTAGACATTATCTTTTAAAGTTCAAAGAGGGCCAGACTTGGGATGATTCAGAAATTAGAAGAAACTAGAGCTTTGAGAACCAGGAAAAAGCCGATTGGAACCAAAAAAGAATGACAAGAAAGATCAAATTTCCTAGGAAATGTATATACATGCTGATGGCATAAGGAGAGGCTCTTGCTGAGAAGGATGGGGAATGTGAGGGTTAATAAAACTGAAAAGCATTCAGTGGCTTGGTGAAGCTGAAGAGAGGAACCAGATTTAAAGGCAGAAAGTTGTGAATGTTGTGAATACGTTATTAAAAGACAACAAAGATAAATTTGAGCATGGTCCTGTTCATCACTCTGAGTTCCTGTGTTTTGAGGTCTTCCCCCAACTTCCCCCAGCAACGTAACTACTGAAGAGAAAGGAGAAAGGGTAACAATAGGAAGAGTTTTTCAATTTTTTTTCTGAATAAATTCCATAAAATTAGAGGCAAATATTTAGGACACTTGCTGATAAACATGAGATGTTATTTTATGAAGCGCATATTCAGAAAGTTTAAAGATAAATTGTTTCACAAGTATTTTGGACAGAAAGTTTAGTGTATACTTTGGTAGGCTACAAGTCAAAGTTTTCATGCTTTTCATCTTTAAAGATCCCCAAGGGGCACATGACCTCAGATTTCCAATCTCTTTAATGCTACAAACATTTTATAGGGATCAGACTTCCACAGAAAGAATGTACCTGTTGTGGGCAAAATACTGGCCACTTACAGAAGTCCATGCCCAATCCCTGGAACCAGTGAATATGTTACCAAACATAGCAAAAGGAACTTTGTAGATATGATTAGTTGAGGAACTTCAGTTGGGGAGATTATCCTGGATTATTTAGGTGGGCTCAATGTGATCATGGAATCCTTAAACCTAGAGAACCTGTATCAGCTGGGGCTGGACAAAGAGAAATGACAATGGAAGGAGCATCAGAGAGATGCTAGTGGCTGGCTTGAGATGGAAGGAGGGTCCCAGCCTTGAAAAACTAGAAAAGGAAACAGATTTTTCCCTAACGCCTCAAAAAGGAACAGCCTGCAAGCGCCTTGATTTTATCCTAGGAGACCTGTGTTAGACTCTGATCTGCAGAACTTAAGAAAAATTTGTGTTATTTAAGCCACCACCTTCATGGTAACGTTACAGCAGCAAATAGGAAAAATAATACAGTATCTGGTAAAAATACAAGACTGTCACGTAATCTTAAACACCGTCAATGCTTAAAAGGGAAATTGAGAAGATTAAAGCCTGAAACATACACATTCCATTAGCCTGTGATCTTATGTCCTGAGCATAAATCAACTTAACACAGAATTCTATGGTTACATTCTTCTAAATATCAATAAAAAAAATCACAATTAGACAACTGGTTGTGTATGGTGGTCTCTCCAGAACCTGCTACTCAGTGCTCACAAACTGCAAAGATTATTTTGACTATTAAACCAACACAATTTTATCAGAGACCCATGTGGCAAATGGTCAGGAACAAAGTCTGCAAAATACATGTGTAGTCTTAGTGACTGTTTCAATATAACTGGAGCTTTTTTTTTACATTCAGTATTCAAAATTTACATTCAACGAAACAGAAATGTATATAAGTGAACCACTATAGCTACTGCTGAAGTGAAACCACATCTGGGTATTCTTGCATTAAAAAATAAATGATACTTTCGATTCCAACTTCTTGTGATACGATCTGAATTGTTGTCAAAGGTGTCTGCGTAAGAACTTGAACAATGATCCCGGGTTGTCAACCATGAGCACATTTCTGGCAGAAGTCCTTAACAAAGCCAAGACAAAATGATGCAAACCTCTGTCATTGTTCCCAATGTTGGCATTGCTCTTGTTTCAAGCACAGACAAAAGTATAGCATTTGACACTAAGAATTTAATTTCTTTGGTATGGCAAAACTGATTTTTAAAAGTCACTTAATGGATAAAGTTGTATTTTTACTTTTAGGCTAATCAAAATATAAAACCCCAGATTTCATTAAAAATTTTTTCCCTTCACCCAAGGTTCCACTAAAGTTTGAAAATTGAGCTCCTTTGGTGCAATGCAAACATTTCAATTTAACAACTCTAAATTCCAATCTCACAACTTTAAAGAGCACATCTATCAAAGAATAGTCCACTTAAAGAATGACATGATTTGTTTGCCTCTTACATCCTTAGAGATGAAAAGCGTCCCTATTATTAAGGGATGAGCTAACCAGGTAATGCTTAAAGCAGGAAGAGAACTATACAGGCTAATTCAGAGGTACCATAATACTCTGCAACATGAAAGCTTGCTGATATTTCTGTTGACATTTCACACTCAAGGTGCTTTGGAAAGTATCACATCATTTGGCAAAAACATCATGTGGCTGAATCAGCAGATTAAATGGAAAGTCCCCATGCATGTTATTTGTATACAGACTGGGTTCCGAAGAGACATGCTTGGTTTAACACAAAAACAAGAAACAACAGTTTAATGTACAACTAAATTTGCCTATATGTGGAGGTAACCTTAAATCTCTTTGGTTTTTTTTCTTTTAATTTGCTGATAAAAAGTACTTGAATAAAAACACTGATAAATACCAATATAATTGTATTGCTTTTAATTATGTAAACTTAGCCCTTTGATATCTTTTGCTACTAAAGCTAGATTCTCTATCGGCCTCTAAATAAATTTATTTCAAATCTGCTCATCTTTACTTACTTACAGGCTAACCTATACATCTTAATGGTCTTTGGTATGAAAATACTGATGAGCAGTATCTTGTAATATTTGGCATAAACATGACATGCATGTATCAGTACTTACAGCAAATACATCTTTGGAAAAGAAAATAGTTACCATTTGCATATTAGCCCCTTTGAAGTAAAATACCATGAAGTAATACCACTATGAAAAATGAGTGAAAATCTTCACATTTTAATTACAATTTCATACTTAAGACTTCAAAGAAGCTTGCTTTGGTCAAGTAAAAAGAAGTCTTTGCTGTATTACTAAATATCTTATTCAATGAGACCAAAGTATTTATTTCTGGTAAAAAAAAAATTTGTCTCTCCAACAAGTAGTTTCAACAATATAAAAATACTTTAATACTGTATAGTTGAAGATTTACTCGTTGAAGAAAAAATTATACCTGAAATTCTTTGGAACGATCTGCTGGTAAAGAAAGTATTACAACTTATTTTAAATGCTCTGATAACAATAAGGTAGTTAACATTACTAATCTATTTAACTACAACAATCAATATAAACCCTATTGTTTTGGGCTAGTAACTACTTGTGTAAGTTTCATATCTATAAATGTTTCTAGTTAATTCAATTTGGGGGAATTATAATCAAAATTTTATTTTCTACTGAAAATTCTTTGGTAACAGGATTATTAAAAAGTCCGTATAAGAACAAAACGAAAAGGTAAAAAATGTACTGGTAAATAATCATCAAATAGTTATAGCCTAAAGTTCTATTATAACTATAAGTCTATCCATCAAAAAACAAACAAACAAACAACTTTCCTCAAGGACTTTAGCTCATCTTTTTAGCCATTTAAAACCATTCGAATTCATGTCGTCCTAGACGCATCTTCCATAACCATAATGGATGATGTTTCAGCTTTAGATTTTGTTTGCCTTTTAATGAAAGCTTAAAAATAAAATGATCTCACTGTACTTAATTTTAGATACTGATAAAAGTCGGCCCTATATACTTCTACTTACGAACCACAAAGCGCTATACCCTGTCAATCTGCCCATGCTTCCATGAGGCAGCTCAAAAGTAACAAAATGTTCCCTGAGTACAGGAAAAAAAATAACACTAGAATAACTTTAAAAGGAGGTAGTATTAAAAACAGAGCTATAAAGGCAGGGAGCAGCATTTTTCCTTGCTGCAGGACTGTTCACCTAAAGCTCTGCTTTTTTGTTTGTTTTGCGATGAATTCCATACTTAGATAACTAACTGGGGGACTTTGAGTTTAGTTCAGAAGTGGTTGCTGGCATTGAACTTTAGTCTTAATCACATCCAGTTTGGCACAAAATTACAGATTTAAAAAAATTAAAAATGTGATATCTACAGTCATTAGACTAGCAGATGATGCTGGACTATTATCTGCTAATATTCTTTTGATTTTAGAACATCAGTGAACATGACCCCACCTCCTCTAGGAACAAAGCATTTCAAGTGTAAACCATTATGATTTCCTTTTAAAATGAGAATCAAAAGTCACTTCCAGAAAATTTTGAAAAAAATACTTTTAAAAGGATATGGGACCCCTTCTCTATACGTTTAGTTCTTATCCTCTCCCACGCTCCGGCACTAGGTAACTGTCTCATGACGTAGAAAAGGCCTATGTTACGTAGCTGGAGTAAACAATTTGCTGATTTCATACCAGCAAGAGGATTAACTCACTCCTGGAGTCAGCATTCCTCATTCACAGCATTGACACTGAAGGACGATTAAGTACGGTACCATATTCTCTTAAGAATTCAAGAAAACACAGTAGGGTGGTAGAACTCTGAATATTTATGCCTAAACCAAAACCTGCACTTAAAAAAATGCCTTGGTAAGACACTATACATCACAAAATAGTTATTGATAAAATTCAAGAAAACTCTTAAGGCAACTTTTGTACTCCTGTTCCTAAACAACTTCATGAATATTGAAAAGGTATAAGGCAAAGAATTTCATTATACTGAAAGGCACTGTTACCATAATAACTTCAAGTTCATTTTACTGTCTACTGTTGCATTTATCTTCATTCTTAATAGTTTATGAAACGTCTTCACTTCTTAAAGCCAAACTGAGATTTAAAAAAAAGGAAAAAAAAACCCCACCTTAACCCATTTCTTTTAAAATCCATTTTCTGCATGGGGTTTTGCAACGAATACTGGCAAAGTTGAGGATGCTTTGCAAACTAGATAGTTTAGCCTTTGGCCAACTGTCAGGCAAAGGGAAGGTAGAAAAGGCACAGTCTGGGCAGCTTGAGGTTTGGGATATAGGAGATAAAGCACTCAGACTCTAATGCCCAAAACATAAAGGCCTTTTAAGCAAAATGATCCTTATCTGTATTGAATAGTTGTTCTTCAAAAGAAATATACTTTCTTGTTTTGGTCATTCGTTAAAAGAAATAGCCCCACTTTTCCTCTTCTCAGTGGTTTAACGGTCCTCACAGCCAGAGGTATGAACTTATCCAAACCATGCAGATGTCACAGTTCTTTTTTTTAAAAAAATCAGAGCTTCAGATAAACATTCTTACTCATCTACCTATATGACTCCTTTGATCACACACATTACACATACAGCAATGAAAACACATTACTACTAGGAAGATCATTGGTTATGTAGCTGAGATAAACTATAACAACAAATAGGTAACAAAGTTGTCTTCAGAGTTTGCCAGGAGGCAAACTGAGGTAGATAGTCAGCAAAGGGGCTTTCCAAAGTCTTCCCTTGCTCCAGTGATATAGTTTATAATCCAGTCAAACATCTCGACTGTTCTTTCACATGCTGACAATTGAAACATTCAAATTACACAAGTTTAAAAATAAAAACAAACACATTCAAAAAAAGCTAAAATACCCCATAAAGTATCAAGAGTTTCACAAAAGGCTTGGCTCCCCTGTTCATTGTCCTTCGAACAGACTTTACTGGTGAGAATACCTGAGCATGCCGTCTAGATTGGAAAATCATTTTTATCAAAGCTACAGCATGGCAGATGGTGGCTGCAGAACCGAGGAGGAAGTCTGCTCACAACGGGTGACACGGCAGGGTCTTCACACTTCCTCATATGCGGAATCTCCACCTTGAATCACTGCCAGCGAAAGAATCAGAGGTTGGGGGGTGTGGTACTTATAACTGAGGACAGATAGTATCTCACGTTGGACTCATGAGAGAAACCGCCCAGAATCCCCAGTCTCATGGCTGCCTTCACTATTTGCTGAATGTTCTGTATCAGCTGCAACACCAAAGGGTCTTGAGAAGCTGGCTGTCTGACCTGGGGAGCTAGGGGAGTCTTCGTCATGATTAATACAGTGGTGCCTGGCTGGTTAAAGCAGACGGCTGGCAGTAAATCTTCTTTGAGCTAGGCAAAAAAGATAAGATGGCAATGAGATACCAGACTGAATCAAATCCATTAGCAAAAGCTCATCAGGTCCCCACAGACGGGTGGGAGACAATCAGAATTTACCTGGGCAAGCGAAGTGTCAAAAGCTTCTTCAGTGCTTCTGATGCACACTCCTGCTCCTATCCCTTTCCCCCATTGACCCCACTCCCCACTGAAAACCACAGCTCTGATGACTATTCCACTTCTGTTATCATTCACCTCACTCTCCACAGAGCCTGCCCCAAATTAATAAAATCACAGCCATGAAGAATACAGAAAATTAAAATAAGCATGAATTCACTTTCCTCTTTTTAAATTCATTTCGTATATCACGCCCATTGCCAAAAATTTTCTCATTTAGCATAGGTTACCTGCTCAACCTGTATCTTCTTTGAGTCTTGGAAAAAAAACCATTTTTCTTAGAGTTGTTTAATTATAGGACCATAGCTATTAATTATCAGGTCAGTTCCTCCCTGAGGAAAATAAAAGAGGGGAAATGTAAAATATCCTGGTATCATAGATTCACTTTATCACAAGTAGTGCGTACTTTAACTTTTACTAATGCTTCACATTTCCCTTTTCATTTTTATTTATTTTAGATTCAGGAGTACATGTGCATGTTGTTACATGAGTATATTGTGTGATAGTGGGACTGGGCTTCTAGTGTACTCACTACCCAAACAGTAAGCATTAGTACACAAAAATGCTTAAATGTTAACAAAAAATGATCATAGATGTCATCATTTCTTCTTTAAAACAGGCAGTACGGCTGGGCACAGTGGCTCACGCCTGTAACCCCAGCACTTTGGGAGGCCAAGGTGGGTGGATCAAAACGCGGTCAGGAATTCAAGGCCAGCCTGGCCAAGATGGTGAAACCCCGTCTCTACTAAAAATACAAAAAATTAGCAGGCGTGAGTGGCAGGCAACCTGTAATCCCAGCTCCTCAGGAGGCTGAGGCAGAGAACTGCTTGAAACCAGGAGGTGGAGGCCGACAGTGAGCTGAGATCAAGCCACTGCACTCCAGCCTGGGCAACGGAGGCAAGGCTCTGTCTCAAAAAAACAAAACAAACAAAACAAAATAGGCCGGGCGTGGTGGCTCACGCCTGTAATCCCAGTACTTTGGGAGGCTGAGGCGGGCGGATCATGAGGTCAGGAGATCTAGACCATCCCTGGCATAACACACGTGAAATCCCGTCTCTACTAAAAATACAAAAAAAAATTAGCTGGCATTGGCGGCATGCGTCCGTAGTTCCAGTGCTGCGGAGGCTGAGCAGGAGAATGCGTGAATCCGGGGCCGAGATCGCGCCACTGCACTCCAAGCCTGGGTTAACACAGAAGACTGTGTCTCAAACAAAACCCAAAAACAAAACAAAACAAAACAAACAAACACAAAACAGGCAGTACAACATAGTCAAGGTATTGTTAGTGGTCAAAACAATATAAATAGGTTTATTTTTAAGATTATACATAAAATATTATATTCCAAAACACATTAAGATACATATACATGTCTATATATTCCAAAACTTATTTTCAAATGGTATAGCAAGCAAAAATATATAAAGATACAAAATTATGATATTAACATATTATTAATTTGTATATTCAGTACATTATTCTCTCAACCTTTCTGTATGTTTGAAAATTTTAAAAAGCAGATGGGGATAAAAAAACCATAATAACCCCACATATGATCAACAAAATGACATTAGATGGAAGTATCAACTCTAGGGCGAACCCAAGGGAATTAAGAGAGATACTCTCCAAATGTGTTTCTCTCCTTCACTTCAGGCCTCTACCTCTCTGCTCCTTTCATTTTAGTTTCTTTTTTCCCTCCATCATCCTCCCCACTCTGCTTCTCTCCTAACCTCTCTCATATCTACTTCCAAACTAGTAATAATACAATCACAGTTATATATTAGTATTTTTTTTTTTTTTTGAGACAGAGCCTCGCTCTTGTTGCCCAGGCTGGAGAATATGGCGCGATCTCGGCTCATTGCAACCTCTGCCACCTGGGTTCAAGCAACTCTCCTGCCTCAGCCTCCCGAGTAGCTGGGATTACAGGCATGCGTCATCGCACCCAGCTAATTTTTTTTTTTTTTTGAGATGGAGTCTCGCTCTGTCACCCAGGTTGGATTGTAGTGGCGCAATCTCAGTTCACTGCAAGCTCTGCCTCCTGGGTTCACACCATTCTTCTGCCTCAGTCTCCCGAGTAGCTGGGACTACAGGCGCCTGCTACCACGTCCGGCTAATTTTTTTTTTTTAATTTTTAGTAGAGATGGGGTTTCACCATGTTAGCCAGGATGGTCTTGATCTCCTGACCTCGTGATCTGCCCGCCTTGGTCTCCCAAAGTGCTGGGATTACAGGCGC